>NC_059206.1:8428364-8613364 GCF_020615455.1 Coregonus clupeaformis
GCAGGCAGCTGAATGTTAATGAAGTAGAGGTAGCAGGCAGCTGAATGTTAATGAAGTAGAGGTAGCAGGCAGCTGAATGTTAATGAAGTAGAGGTAGCAGGCAGCCGAATGTTAATGAAGTAGAGGTATCAGGCAGCTGAATGTTAATGAAGTAGAGGGTAGCAGGCAGCCGAATGTTAATGAAGTAGAGGTAGCAGGCAGCTGAATGTTAATGAAGTAGAGGTAGCAGGCAGCTGAATGTTAATGAGGTAGAGGTAGCAGGCAGCTGAATGTTAATGAAGTAGAGGTAGCAGGCAGCTGAATGTTAATGAAGTAGAGGTAGCAGGCAGCCGAATGTTAATGAAGTAGAGGTAGCAGGCAGCTGAATGTTAATGAAGTAGAGGTAGCAGGCAGCTGAATGTTAATGAAGTAGAGGTAGCAGGCAGCCAAATGTTAATGAAGTAGAGGTAGCAGGCAGCCGAATGTTAATGAAGTAGAGGTAGCAGGCAGCTGAATGTTAATAAAGTAGAGGGTAGCAGGCAGCTGAATGTTAATGAAGTAGAGGTAGCAGGCAGCTGAATGATAATGAAGTAGAGGTAGCAGGCAGCTGAATGTTAATGAAGTAGAGGTAGCAGGCAGCTGAATGTTAATGAAGTAGAGGTAGCAGGCAGCTGAATGTTAATGAAGTAGAGGTAGCAGGCAGCTGAATGTTAATGAAGTAGAGGTAGCAGGCAGCTGAATGTTAATGAAGTAGAGGTAGCAGGCAGCTGAATGTTAATGAAGTATAGGTAGCAGGCAGCTGAATGTTAATGAAGTAGAGGTAGCAGGCAGCTGAATGTTAATGAAGTATAGGTAGCAGGCAGCCAAATGTTAATGAAGTAGAGGTAGCAGGCAGCTGAATGTTAATGAAGTATAGGTAGCAGGCAGCTGAATGTTAATGAAGTAGAGGTAGCAGGCAGCTGAATGTTAATGAAGTATAGGTAGCAGGCAGCTGAATGTTAATGAAGTAGAGGTAGCAGGCAGCTGAATGTTAATGAAGTATAGGTAGCAGGCAGCTGAATGTTAATGAAGTATAGGTAGCAGGCAGCTGAATGTTAATGAAGTAGAGGTAGCAGGCAGCTGAATGTTAATGAAGTATAGGTAGCAGGCAGCTGAATGTTAATGAAGTAGAGGTAGCAGGCAGCTGAATGTTAATGAAGTATAGGTAGCAGGCAGCTGAATGTTAATGAAGTATAGGTAGCAGGCAGCCACATTTTAATAAACATCTATTTTGTACCACATTGGGGGGGGGATGGGAAGGGAGCACTCTGTTCTGCCACCTAAGGTCTATTGGCCCTCCCACCCCTACGGGAGGGCAGCTCCCGCACAGCCCAGTCCAAGCTCTTCTCTGTCCTGGCACCCCAATGATGGAACCAGCTTCCCCCTGAAGCTAGGACAGCAGAGTCCCTTCCCATCTTCCGAAAACATCTGAAACCCTACCTCTTCAAACAGTATCTTAAATAATTCTCCTCCTCACCTTTCTATGCCTGTGATATGTGGTTGTCCAACCTAGATATCTTAAGATTAATGCACTAACTGTAAGTCGCTCTGGAGAAGAGTGTCTGATAAATGACTAAAATGTCAAATGTGTAGACAAGGTTATCCAAGTTAAAATGTTGTGTCTAGACTTTGTCTCTAATGTTGTGTCTAGACTTTGTCTCTAATGTTGTGTCTAGACTTTGTCTCTAATGCTGTGTCTAGACTTTGTCTCTAATGTTGTGTCTAGACTTTGTCTCTAATGTTGTGTCTAGACTTTGTCTCTAATGTTGTGTCTAGACTTTGTCTCTAATGTTGTGTCTAGACTTTGTCTCTAATGTTGTGTCTAGACTTTGTCTCTAATGTTATGCCTCCAGTTATCTTATTTTCTTCTGCTGAATGTATGATAAAGAGGTTAACATCCATACTGACCTAAACTACAGAGAAGTAACGTTACTATGGCAAAGGGAACACTATTGCACACAACGTCTTCAGTCTTTTGTCCTCTGTTATTTTGCTACTTTTTACACGTTAAGTCAGTGAGATATTCTCCCTATTGGAAGACAGATGCATAGTGGGTGTTGTCACACGATCACCAATTATATATATACACCCAACCAACCAGGTGGTGCGTAGGTTGATGTTGCTCAATATCTACATTTTACAGTAAAGAATCTGTATTTTTAAGAACTTCAAACTCTTCAGGTCCTACATCTTAATATCAACTAAGAAGTTAGAAAAAAAATTTGTTGAGTTGCTGTGTTTACCAAACACTGTAATTACAATAGTAACAACTTCATAAAATAGTTGAGCAGCTTTTGGTATCACACAATCCCTTTTCCAAAAGCTGCTCAACACACAACAATTATAATTCAATGCAATTACTAAATAAATTTTTTATACAATGTTGTTACTAGAGTAATTAATAATTACTACAAATATATAAGATCAAGCAAAGGGTGCATTTCAACATGAGCATGCATAGCCTGCATACACTGTGATAATAGTGTACTACACAGTTAGTAAAACCCTTGAATCATATCAACTGAGGTAGCAATAACCTTGATTTCACTCTTTCTGGTCGCTGCCATCAAAGACTGGGATTTCAAAACGTTCTCTCTATCCATAAATGTTCAGTTGGCCGAGTGTCACCACAGTTGCATGATTCATAACCCCAGTGAACCGGTTCAGTGTTAGCGGCATGCACACTACATAATGGGGTAATCAATCATGACTCGGTGGAGGAGTGCACAGCTAGCCTATCGCTTCACCAGGTAAAATGTCACGCCGCTGTGGTGCCGACTCTCAACTGGAACCGCCATTGTGTCCTGTAGGTTGGACTAGCGGTCTCTTGTTATCCGTCCCTGGCAGATGGCACACACTCCAGGAAGGAACCCTCTGGAGGTCACACAGGTGGAAAGAAAGGAAGAGAGGAGAGCAGAAAACAGGAAGCAGAACAAAGCGTCTTGGACTCAGAGCAGAAAACAGGAAGCAGAACAAAGCGTCTTGGACTCTAAGCAGACAACAGGAAACAGAACAAAGCGTCTTGGACTCAGAGCAGAAAAAAGGAAGCAGAAAAAAGCTTATTTGACTCAGAGCAGAAAAAAGGAAGCAGAACAAAGCGTCTTGGCCTCAGATCAGATCAGAAAAAAGGAAGCAGAATAAAGCTTATTTGACTCAGAGCAGAAAAAAGGAAGCAGAACAAAGCGTCTTGGCCTCAGAGCAGAAAAAAGGAAGCAGAACAAAGCGTCTTGGCCTCTGATCAGATAAAAAGGAAGCAGAACAAAGCATCTTGGCTTCATTACATTTTATAATTTTTTATTTAACCTTTACATAAGCAGGCAGTCATGGTTATACCACGGTGTCTTTTGCAGATGAGCCCTGCATGAACACATCAATAAACAACAATTTCACTATACATAGCATGTCTATATACATATCAATTACACCATACATGTGTGGTGGGTGATTTTGAAGGAGTCAGGCTCAGGAGGGTAAATCACAGAATAAATGGTTTATTCCGTAACACAGTGGTACGCAGCAATGCGTAAAACATTCCAGTGCGGAAACACGGCGCACTAGAAAACAGCAAGGCACATGGGAGAATATCCCGGTGATACAAAATACAAAAGAGCTCCACCGAGCTAATCTAACCCACACAATAAACAATCACACACAAAGACAAGGGGGCAGAGGGAACACTTATACAGGCACTGATGAGGGGACATGAACCAGGTGTGTGTAATAAACAAGACAAAACAAATGGAATGATGAGATGAGGAGCGGCAGTGGCTAGAAAGCCGGTGACGACGAACGCCGAAGCAAACACAATGTGCCATTGGAACACAGGACTGATGGTTGCTGACAATGGGCCTCTGTACGCCTACAGTGGGAAAAAAAAGTATTTAGTCAGCCACCAATTGTGCAAGTTCTCCCACTTAAAAAGATGAGAGAGGCCTGTAATTTTCATCATAGGTACACGTCAACTATGACAGACAAATTGGGGAAAAAAATTCCAGAAAATCACATTGTAGGATTTTTAATGAATTTATTTGCAAATTATGGAATTTATTTGCAAAATACAGTCCTCATAGGCTGAACATTGTTACATAGCAGTAATCAGACTGTTTACAAGTCCTCAGAGGCTGAACATTGTTACATAGCAGTAATCAGACTGTTTAGAAGTCCTCAGAGGCTGAACATTGTTACATAGCAGTAATCAGACTGTTTACAAGTCCTCAGAGGCTGAACATTGTTACATAGCAGTAATCAGACTGTTTAGAGGTTTTGGGTTTGATCCTTGTCTCTTGTACTTTAGTATAGACTACTGCAATTGTCGATGTCAAATTTACGAAGAAAAGTGTAAGAAGTGTTAAGGAATCAGTGGCAAGCAGGTGTCCACATACTTTTGGTCATGTAGTGTACTTGGTTTTACTAGCATTAAGTACCAATTTCAGCTCAACAAAGGCTTTCTGCAGGGCAATAAAGGCAGATTGAAGCTCTGACAGAGCCTGGTCAGCTGTGGGGGCAGTAGCATAGACCACAGTGTCATCTGCATGCAGGTGAGAGTAAAACATTTGTTTGCAGATAAACCAATATTGTTAATGTAAATAGTGAAAAGAACCGGACCAAGAATCAATCCCTGTGGGATACCTTTTGTTATGTCCAGTTAGCCTGACTTAACACCATCAGTAAATACACACTATTCTGTTCTTTAAATAATTTTCAAAACCAGCTAAACACAGCCTGGTCCAGGCCAATTGATGAAAGCCTCTGATTAAGTAATGAGTGGTCCACACTGTCGAAGGCTTTAGACAGGTCAATAAAAATGGCCGCCCAGTGTTTATTTTTATCCAAACAATTAAGAACATAATTGAAAACCAAAGAAGTAGCAGAAATGGTGCTATGACCTGGTCTGATACCTGACTGGTGTACTTTTAGTATACATATTGTAGGTTAAAAAGTTGAGTATTTACTAAGGATTCTAGACATGGGGCGGCGCACAATTGGCCCAGCGTCGTCCAAGGTAGGGGAGGGTTTGGCCGGCAGGGATGGCGTTTGCAATGCCAGGGTTGTGGGTTCGATTCCCATGGGGGGCCGGTATGAAAAAAATAATGTATGCACTCACTAACTGTAAGTCGCTCTGGATAAGAGCGTCTGCTAAATGACTAAAATGTAAATGTAAATGTAGAATGTTTGCTAAGCAAGATATTTTGGAAATGGGGTGATCATTATTTAGGTCACACGGGTTACCACCTTTGTGAAGGGGGATTATATGGCCCGCCTTCCAGACCCTGGGGATGGTACCAGGGGGAGTATATGGCCCGCCTTCCAGACCCTGGGGATGGTACCAGGGGGAGTATATGGGCCTCCTTCCAGACCCTGGGGATGGTACCAGGGGGAGTATATGGCCCACCTTCCAGACCCTGGGGATGGTACCAGGGGGAGTATATGGCCCGCCTTCCAGACCCTGGGGATGGTACCAGGGGGAGTATATGGCCCGCCTTCCAGACCCTGGGGATGGTACCAGGGGGGAGTATATGGCCCGCCTTCCAGACCCTGGGGATGGTACCAGGGGGAGTATATGGCCCGCCTTCCAGACCCTGGGGATGGTACCAGGGGGAGTATATGGCCCGCCTTCCAGACCCTGTGGATGGTACCAGGGGGAGTATATGGCCCGCCTTCCAGACCCTGGGGATGGTACCAGGGGGAGTATATGGCCCACCTTCCAGACCCTGGGGATGGTACCAGGGGGAGTATATGGGCATCCTTCCAGACCCTGGGGATGGTACCAGGGGGAGTATATGGCCCGCCTTCCAGACCCTGGGGATGGTACCAGGGGGAGTATATGGCCCGCCTTCCAGACCCTGGGGATGGTACCAGGGGGAGTATATGGCCCACCTTCCAGACCCTGGGAATGGTACCAGGGGGAGTATATGGCCCGCCTTCCAGACCCTGGGGATGGTACCAGGGGGAGTATATGGCCCGCCTTCCAGACCCTGGGGATGGTACCAGGGGGAGTATATGGCCCGCCTTCCAGACCCTGGGGATGGTACCAGGGGGAGTATATGGCCCGCCTTCCAGACCCTGGGGATGGTACCAGGGGGAGTATATGGCCCGCCTTCCAGACCCTGGGGATGGTACCAGGGGGAGTATATGGCCCGCCTTCCAGACCCTGTGGATGGTACCAGGGGGAGTATATGGCCCGCCTTCCAGACCCTGTGGATGGTACCAGGGGGAGTATATGGCCCGCCTTCCAGACCCTGGGGATAGTACCAGGGGGAGTATATGGCCCGCCTTCCAGACCCTGGGGATGGTACCAGGGGGAGTATATGGCCCGCCTTCCAGACCCCTGGGGATGGTACCAGGGGGAGTATATGGCCCGCCTTCCAGACCCTGGGGATGGTACCAGGGGGAGTATATGGCCCGCCTTCCAGACCCTGGGGATGGTACCAGGGGGAGTATATGGCCCGCCTTCCAGACCCTGGGGATGGTACCAGGGGGAGTATATGGCCCGCCTTCCAGACCCTGGGGATGGTACCATAAATAATTGTAAGGTTAAAGATATGTGTTAGAGATTCTGCAATCAGGGGAGCATAATAATAATAATAATAATAATATGCCATTTAGCAGACGCTTTTATCCAAAGCGACTTACAGTCATGCGTGCATAATTTTTTTTTTTTTGTGTATGGGTGGTCCCGGGGATCGAACCCACTACCTTGGCGTTACAAGCGCCGTGCTCTACCAGCTGAGCTACAGAGGACCACATAAAGATGCAGCAAGAAAGGAAATCAGCCCCAGTGGATTTTTTTTACATCAATCTTACGCAAGGCATCTAGCAGATCACAAGTAGAAAGTTGTTGAAATAAAAACGAAGATTCACTAGAAGTTAGACAGAACTTCCATTGAGCCAACTCGAGACTGGGAGAGGGGTAGGCAGTCTATTGGCTGACCAGGGTCAATTAAACCACCATTTATTTCAATTCTTGAGGGTAGTTGATACCAGCAACCCCCCGGTTGCCAGCTCTCAACCTGCCAGCCAGATTTTTCCTGTCAGACCCAAGATTTTAACTGGCAATGATCTCTAACCATCTAAGTTAACTTCCATCCTTTTCTTCTTTTGGAACATGACAGTGTGCAAAACCCAAATCAAAAGCATACTACAGACAGTAAAATGGATGCACTCACTAACTGTAAGTCGCTCTGGATAAGAGTGTCTGCTAAATGACTAAAATGTAAATGTTAATGAAACTCCCCACACAAGTATGTATTGAACATTATATTTACTTAACCTTTTCCTGTTCAGGATCCCCACCTTAGGCACACACACACACACACACACACACACACGCACACACGCACACACACGCACAAACACACACCAGTGTTACCTTTATTTCTCATAGGCCAGCATAGGTCTCTGCCGGAGGGCCGAAGAGCACATCAGGGAGCTGAATACACTCACATTTGGCTTTTTCAAGTCAACATTTTCTGAAAGGTCACCAAATGCCTAGTGACACCATGTATTCATGTGTCTCTCTCCTTTTCCTGGTGACCGCATCCCATGCTCAACGTAACCTTATCCACACCATTCAGATATAGATGTATTCAGATATAGATGTATTCAGATGTATTCAGATATAGATGTATTCAGATGTATTCAGATATAGTTGTATTCAGATATAGATGTATTCAGATGTATGTCTCTATGTCTCTATGTCTCTATGCCTCTAACCTCTATGCCTCTATTTCTCTAGCCTCTATGCCTCTATGTCTCTAACCTCTATGCCTCTAAGCCTCTATGCCTCTAAGCCTCTATGCCTCTATGCCTCTATGCCTCTATCCTCTATGTCTCTATGCCTCTATGTCTCTAACCTCTATGCCTCTATGCCTCTATGCCTCTATGCCTCTATGTCTCTAACCTCTATGCCTCTAACCTCTATGCCTCTATGCCTCTATGCCTCTAGCCTCTATGCCTCTATGCCTCTATGCCTCTATTCCTCTAGCCTCTATGCCTCTATGCCTCTATGACTCTATGCCTCTATGACTCTATGCCTCTATGACTCTATGTCTCTATGCCTCTATGCCTCTATGCCTCTATTCCTCTAGCCTCTATGCCTCTATGCCTCTAGCCTCTATGCCTCTATGACTCTATGTCTATAGCCTCTATGCCTCTATTCCTCTAGCCTCTATGTCTGTATGCCTCTATGCCTCT
The DNA here is from genome assembly GCF_020615455.1 of Coregonus clupeaformis. Classification (NCBI taxonomy): domain Eukaryota; kingdom Metazoa; phylum Chordata; class Actinopteri; order Salmoniformes; family Salmonidae; genus Coregonus; species Coregonus clupeaformis. The sequence continues at coordinate 8,436,576 of NC_059206.1, forward strand.
ATGCCTCTAGCCTCTATGCCTCTAGTCTCTATGCCTCTATGCCTCTATTCCTCTAGCCTCTATGCCTCTATGCCTTATTAACTCTAGCCTCTATGCCTCTATGCCTCTATGCCTTTAGCCTCTATGCCTCTATGCCTCTAGCCTCTATGCCTCTAGCCTCTATGCCTCTAAGCCTCTATGCCTCTAGCCTCTATGCATCTAGCCTCATGACTCTATGCCTCTATGCCTCTAGCCTCTATGCCTCTATGCCTCTAAGCCTCTATGCCTCTAAGCCTCTATGCCTCTATGCCTCTATGCATCTAGCCTCTATGACTCTATGCCTCTATGCCTCTAGCCTCTATGCCTCTCATGCCTCTATGCCTCTATGCCTCTATGCCTCTATGCCTCTATGCCTCTAGCCTCTATGCCTCTATTCCTCTAGCCTCTATGTCTGTATGCCTCTATGCCTCTATGCCTCTAGCCTCTATGCCTCTAGTCTCTATGCCTCTATGCCTCTATTCCTCTAGCCTCTATGCCTCTATGCCTTATTAACTCTAGCCTCTATGCCTCTATGCCTCTATGCCTTTAGCCTCTATGCCTCTATGCCTCTAGCCTCTATGCCTCTAGCCTCTATGCCTCTAAGCCTCTATGCCTCTAGCCTCTATGCATCTAGCCTCTATGACTCTATGCCTCTATGCCTCTAGCCTCTATGCCTCTATGCCTCTAAGCCTCTATGCCTCTAAGCCTCTATGCCTCTATGCCTCTATGCATCTAGCCTCTATGACTCTATGCCTCTATGCCTCTATGCCTCTATGCCTCTATGCCTCTATGCCTCTATGCCTCTATGCCTCTATGCCTCTATGCCTCTAGCCTCTATGCCTCTATTCCTCTAGCCTCTATGTCTGTATGCCTCTATGCCTCTATGCCTCTAGCCTCTATGCCTCTAGTCTCTATGCCTCTATGCCTCTATTCCTCTAGCCTCTATGCCTCTATGCCTTATTAACTCTAGCCTCTATGCCTCTATGCCTCTATGCCTTTAGCCTCTATGCCTCTATGCCTCTAGCCTCTATGCCTCTAGCCTCTATGCCTCTAAGCCTCTATGCCTCTAGCCTCTATGCATCTAGCCTCTATGACTCTATGCCTCTATGCCTCTAGCCTCTATGCCTCTATGCCTCTAAGCCTCTATGCCTCTAAGCCTCTATGCCTCTATGCCTCTATGCATCTAGCCTCTATGACTCTATGCCTCTATGCCTCTAGCCTCTATGCCTCTATGCCTCTATGCCTCTATGCCTCTATGCCTCTATGCCTCTATGCCTCTATGCCTCTATTCCTCTAGCCTCTATGCCTCTATGCCTCTAGCCTCTATGTCTCTATGCCTCTAGCCTCTATGCCTCTATGCCTCTAGCCTCTATGCCTCTATGCCTCTATGCCTTTAGCCTCTATGCCTCTAGCCTCTATACCTCTATGCCTCTATGCCTCTAGCCTCTATGCCTCTATGCCTCTAGCCTCTAGCCTTTATGCCTCTATGCCTCTAGCCTCTATGTCTCTATGCCTCTAAGCCTCTATGCCTCTAGCCTCTATGCCTCTATGCCTCTAGCCTCTATACCTCTATGCCTCTATGCCTCTAGCCTCTACGACTCTATGCCTCTATGTCTCTATGCCTCTAGCCTCTATGCCTCTATGCCTCTATCCTCTATGCCTCTTTGCCTCTAGGTCTCTATCCTCTATGCCTCTATCCTCTATGCCTCTAGCTTCTCTGCCACTATGTGCATTTCTACATTCTGCATGCATAAACATTAACTTCCATGACAAAAGAGATCCCACAATGTGAGGACCACACAGTCACACTCACAATGTGAGGACCCCACAACCAAACAACCACACTCACAATGTGAGGACCCCACAACCAAACAACCACACTCACAGTGTGAGGACCCCACAACCAAACTACCACTCTCTCATGGGGAATATATTGGATCGCACTGGAGACAGTTCCAATGTTCATTCACACTCTCTACCATCCCACACACGGACACGCACACACACACACACACACACACACACACACACACACACACACACACGATGGTGAGTGATATTATAACAACCCGGGTCTGAAATAGAACAGGAGCAGGGACAGACACAGGACAGGCCTCCAGAGCGAACGTGACAGCAGAAATTGAAATGGCATGATGGAGTCTTTTGCGGGAGGCTAGAAAATACGAGCATCCAATACCCCCTACCCTCCTTCCTCCTCTTCTACTCCCCCTGTACCTCCTCCACCTTGTTCAGAATCCATCTGTGTCCTGTCATGATGGAAGGAAACGTGGGGGGGGAGGGGTTGGGAAGAGGGTGATGGTACTTGGGGATGGGTAGGGGAGTAGGGGAGGGTGGTTTCTTGGTTCGTCTTTCAGCTTTGGAGGTCCCCTCTCCTAACTCCCCCACACCCTCTCCTTGTCCCTCCCTCTCTCTCCCCCCTGCGCCTAATGTGAGCCGACACACAGTATTAACAGTTAGAAGCCTTTCCTGTCCTGTGTCATGCACCGAGAGATTGGATCTCCCTTTGCGAAGCCAAGGTAATTTTCTTTTGCTGGAATACATTTGCGGGCGGCAGAGTATCAGGTTCAACAAGGTTCAGTTTCTCAGGGAGAGAATCTGCAGCTGCACTGTGCCCTCCCCGCCTTTCAGAAAATATTGTTTTTAATAATATATTATGTTCATCCGAGTAGGATCTATAGGTTTCTGTAGTGGTATATTTCTATGTTCTTTTTTTCTTTTCTTTACTGTGGAATGCTATAGGGAGATTTGGATTAACGTAACTAGGCACCTGCCAAAGACTCCAGTCTTTACTGGAGTACTAGGAGTTCTGTTTATGAAACCACACCACCGCTTCAAAATAAACCACAAATATAAGATACACTCACTCGTATGGGGTATATAGTGCAGTTCTCTGAAACTCTCAACAATACAACACAGCCACCACCAGACATGGTCTGACATGAAGCATGGGTTTGGCTTGTCTGATGATACATTCTGGGGAGGGGCTGACCTTTCCCCACATTACATTTGTCTCCAGTCAAACGCACGCTTGCCCAGAGCTGGGATTCATATGCATTAAAATGGGCCAATCAAATTTCCAAATGTCTTGACCCCAGTATTGTCTGAGAGTAAAATACGGTGTGCAGCGTCTTCCCACACCATGCCAATGATGTTGAATAGGGCCGTCAGGGAACCCTTAGTGTGTGTGTGTGTGTATGATATTGTGTGTTTGTTTCAAACAATACTATTATAATGCTTAGAGGTAAAATAATTTGAAAATATCAGAAGTTTGCTACCAATTTTGTTGGATTCTGCTAAATAATGGATTGATTGATTCCACCAGATTATACAAAAAACGTTATTGCCAAAATATGACAAGAACGAAGAAGTTGTATGTATTGATTAATTAGATGCCTTATATACATAGAAATTAGACAAAGCAGATGATCCATGGATGCAATGGGGGAAGGCTTGTATCAATGTATTGACTCAAGCATATAGCATTGCTTCCTAAGATTGTGTCAATGTATTGACTCAAGCATATAGCATGGCTTCCTAAGATTGTGTCAATGTATTGACTCAAGCATATAGCATGGCTTCCTAAGATTGTGTTAATGTATTGACTCAAGCATATAGCATGGCTTCCTAAGATTGTGTCAATGCTGCCCCCTTGTGACCAGAGAGCAGCACGAGAAGCTTTGAGGAGGGGAAAGGGAGGAGAGAGAGAGAGAGAGAGAGAGAGAGAGAGAGAGAGAGAGAGAGAGAGAGAGAGAGAGAGAGAGAGAGAGAGAGAGAGAGAGAGAGAGAGAGAGAGAGGGGGAGGGGGTAGAGAGAGCGAGAGAGGGAGGGGTAGAGAGAGAGAGAGCGAGAGCGAGAGAGGGGCAGAGAGAGAGAGACAGACTGAGGGAGGGGGAGAGAGAGAGGGGGAGGGAGGGAGGAAAGGGGAGAGAGAGAGAGAGAGAGAGAGAGAGAGAGAGAGAGAGAGAGAGAGAGAGAGAGAGAGAGAGAGAGAGAGAGAGAGAGAGAGAGAGAGAGAGAGCGAGAGAGAGAGAGACAGAGAGAGAGAGAGAGACAGAGAGAGAGAGAGACAGAGAGAGAGAGAGACAGAGAGAGAGAGAGACAGAGAGAGAGAGAGACAGAGAGAGAGACAGACAGAGAGAGACAGACAGACAGACAGACAGACAGACAGACAGACAGACAGACAGACAGACAGACAGACAGAGCAGACAGACAGAGCAGACAGACGGAGGGGGGGACAGAGAGAGAGAGAGAGAGAGAGAGAGAGAGAGAGAGAGAGAGAGAGAGAGAGAGAGAGAGAGAGAGAGAGAGCATGAACATATGTTTATTAGGTATAGTTATTTTCTGATAGGAGGTACTGATCACACAATGAAAGGATCCATGAATTGTATCCAAACCAACAGTCAATGAAGGAATCCAAGCAATAACCCAAGGTAGTTGATACTGTGGCTTGAAGATGTGTACATTGACCCCTAACAAAAATCCCTTCAGGAATGTCCAGATTTTTTAATAGAAGAAGTAACCAAAAGGTTTATGGTCATTTGTGATGTATAACTCCACCACTACGAACGGTTTTCCTGTCCTGTTACTTTTAGAATGTGTCAAGGGCAGTGAGTTTCTAAAATGTATTTGCAGGAGTGATATCTGTTTATGACTGCAAACCATGTGTTATATTTAACATTTAGAATGCCACTAAATGTTGTTAAATGCAGGCATTGTGAATACACTTCCCTGGCAAAATCTCAATATATTATATTTAGATGTTATTGACATGGCAATATTGCAGCTGTGAATTTAATATGGCCACAACATTTAATCATGTTTTGTCCAAGTATATGCTATGATCCCTAAGCACTGCCTTGGACTTCACGGCTTGACTCTTGGATGAAAAAATTATATTTTGCTTGCTGTCGTGCTCCTCTCTGGGTTAGGGTTAGAAATTAAAAATAAAACGAAAGTAATGAAACAACTCAACTGGACATGTGATGTCGGCTTTTACGATGTGATTATGAACCAACGCAAAAAGGCCTAAGCCGGGTTTATGGTGCCTCAGTACCAAACAACCATTGGCCCAGGGACATGTCATCAGTGGTGCTACACTTCGATGGTTGCCACACTCTCCCAGCATGCATAAGGGCATTCCGTTCTGCCAAATGTGGCCGACACCCGTTTGGCAGGAGCAGGAGGTGTTGGTGGCCTTCTTCTTTTTCAGGATTAATACATGAGGAGTGCAGGGAGAGAAGAGGTCTGGATCAGGTCTGGATCAGGTCTGAATCAGGTCTGGATCAGGTCTGGTGTAGGACTGGATCAGGTCTGGATCAGGTCTGGTGTAGATCTGGATCAGGTCTGAATCAGGTCTGGATCAGGTCTGGTGTAGATCTGGATCAGGTCTGGATCAGGTCTGGATCAGGTCTGGATCAGGTCTGGTGTAGATCTGGATCAGGACTGGATCAGGTCTGGAGTAGATCTGGATCAGGTCTGGATCAGGTCAGGATCAGGTCTGGATCAGGTCTGGATCAGGACTGGATCAGGTCTGGATCAGGTCTGGTGTAGATCTGGATCCGGACTGGATCAGGTCTGGATCAGGTCTGGTGTAGATCTGGATCAGGTCTGGTGTAGATCTGGATCAGGTCTGGTGTATAATAAGAGAACCGGGCGATGTGACTTTTGGACCCACTGAGATCAGCTAACCCCAAGCTAACTAACTTGTTTTCAGATAAACTGTCCTTGTAGCAGGGACAACACAAACAGTCATCATTCTCAGTTCTTTGATCTGAATCGACCCCAAAAGAGAAAAAGAAGCAGCAAAACAAAAAAAAGACTGACCAATCCAGAAACATAATTAATTTTGAAAGGTGAGACCATAGCCAGTATATTACCTACCTCCTCTCTCTCAGGTGAGACCATGACCAGTATATACGGTAATATGACACTGCATTGTTCCGTGTACTATTGAAGTAACAATGTATTTGATGTTTTCCCACAGTGCCGACAACCCCACAGGCTCAGACTCCTCCCTCCTGTCCCATTACTAACCAAGCAAGTGTTTCTCCAGGAACATCAGTGCAAATAGCTTGGTAGGAAACGTTTGTTCATACAGAATGGCAGACATTTAACTCGTTACAAGTATTTTCCCTTTCCCTCAATAAACTTTAGAAATGAATAGACAATTACATCAAATTAGAGTCAATACTATGAAAACTTGGTTTGGAAATGCCATTGACACTTGCGCTAATAATTGATTTCAATACATTTCAGTTATATCTTTTTTTTTTTTCTCCCATCAGCATCAATGGGACATGCTACATGCTACATGCTACATGCTACATGCTACATGCCGGAGTAACAGAACCCTTACTTGCTGCATGATAAAAAAATAAAATAAACTGACCACATAAATCTCTGTTATGTAAAAATCCACGTTTTCATTTTCATTCACAATTAAAAACTTTACAAGGTAAAAGTGACTGTTTTCTCAACAAAAAAATTACATTTACAATGACAACTGAAAACTTGTAGAACTTTAAAAAAATAACAATAATTAAATACAAATGTCAGGACACATACAGCTCCCAGGAATAAAGCCTACATGGTGCCGCAGCAGATCACGGAAGGAGGCAAGTACTCACCACACACAGTAGCTCCGATTGACGACCCTATTTGTATTTGTACTTATTATGGATTCCCATTACTCTTCCTGGGGTCTAGCAAAACTAAGGCAGTTATACAGTACAATTTGAAAACATTACAATACATTTCACAACAGATTTCACAACACATTAAGTGTGTGCCTTCAGGCCACTACTCTACTACCACATATCTACAACACAAAATCCATGTGTACGTGTGTGTAGAGTGTGTACGTTATCGTGTGTGTTTATGGACCTGTTGCCAGGTCCCAGACCTGTGGGTCACAAACTGTTATGTGCTGCTCCTGGTTCCCAACTTTCACCCCGTATTAGGAGGTCATCAGAGCCGGTATGACCTTACGGCCCTGCTTCAGATGTCGTGAATAAAAAAAAAAAAAGTTGATTTGGTTGGTTTCTGGTGTAGCAGTTTGAACGTCAAATTGACACAATGCTGATGACAACGCATGTAGCTGACGGGTTAGGATGTTAGTCATCATCTATGGCTGACACGACAGGTTCAAGCTATCCTGTGTATTATACAGTGAATTCGGAAAGTATTCAGACCCCTTCACTTTTTCCACATTTTGTTACGTTACAGCCTTATTCAAAAATTGATTAAATAAATGTTTTCCTAATCAAATCTACATACAATACCCCATAATGACAAAGCGAAAACAGAAATATCATATTTACGTAAGTATTCAGACACTTTGCTATGAGACTCGAAATTTAGCTCAGGTGCATCCTGTTTCCATTGATCATCCTTGAGATGTTTCTACAACTTGATTGGAGTCCACCTGTGGTAAATTCAATTGATTGGACATGATTTGGAAAGGCACACACCTGTCTATATAAGGTCCCACAGTTGACAGTGCATGTCAGAGCAAAAACCAAGCCAGGAGGTCGAAGGAATTGTCCGTAGAGCTCCGAGACAGGATTGTGTCGAGGCACAGATCTGGGGAATGGTACCAAAATATTTCTGCAGCATTGAAGGTCCCCAAGAACACAGTGGCCTCCATCATTCTTAAATGGAAGAAGTTTGGAAGCACCGAGACTCTTCCTAGAGCTGGCCGCCCGGCCAAACTGAGCAATCGGGGGAGAAGGGCCTTGGTCAGGGAGGTGTAGCATTCCTCCGTTTCTTAAATGGAAGCAAACGGAACAGGGATAAACATACTTTGTCCAATAGAAACTCTCGTTGGCAACTGTTGTACTAATGATTGCAGCTAGATGCAGGCAAGAGTGTGCAAGACGGTATTGAAATTGTCACTGTCTGTCACCTTGATTACTAAGATGTTTCTCTCGACCTGTGCACCTACGTTGTAAACTTTCATTCATAGGCTAGGTGGTAGCTACTTCATGATGGGTACAGGGAACATTAGAGTATCATGTAGTAGCCTAAACCTATCGATGCTACATTGAACTGGGTGAATGTGATTGAATGAATGGTGAATGAATGACAGTCATCCAACATGCTGTAAAACCAAATATTGTCCTCCCTCATTTTAAACGGCACCGACCTCCACTATTATCAACGTAATTAAAACAGTACAAATGGTTTTTTTTGGTCATACCCATGGTATACAGTCGTGGTCAAACGTTTTGAGAATGACACAAGTATTCATCTTCACAAAGTTCGCTGCTTGTTATGAGATATTTTTGTCAGATGTTACTATGGTATACTGAAGTATATTTACAAGCATTCCATAAGTGTCAAAGTTTTTTTTTTTACGATTACATTAAGTTTATGCAAAGAGTCAATATTTGCAGTGTTGACCCTTATTTTTCAAGACCTCTCCAATCCGCCCTGGCATGCTGTCAAATAACTTCTGGGCCACATCCTGACTGATGGCAGCCCATTCTTGCATAATCAATGCTTGGAGTTTGTGGGGTTTTGTTTGTCCACCCGCCTCTTCAGGATCGACCTCAAGTTCTCAATGGGATTAAGGTCTGGGGAGTTTCCTGGCCATGGACCCAAAATCTCGATGTTTTGTTCCCCGAGCCACTTAGTTATCACTTTTGCCTTATGGCAAGGTGCTCCATCATGCTGGAAAAGGCATTGGTCGTCACCAAACAGTTCTTGGATGGTTGGGAGAAGTTGCCCTCGGAGGATGTGTTGGTACCATTCTTTATTCATGGCTGTGTTCTTAGGCAAAATTGTGAGTGAGCCCACTCCCTTGGCTGAGAAGCAACCCCACACATGAATGGTCTCAGGATGCTTTACTGTTGGCATGACACAGGACTGATGGTAGCGCTCACCTTGTCTTCTCCGGACAAGGTGTTTTCCGGATGCCCCAAACAATCGGAAAGGGGATTCATCAGAGAAAATGACTTTACCCCAGTACTCAGCAGTCCAATCCCTGTACCTTTTGCAGAATATCAGTCTGTCCCTGATGTTTTTCCTGTAGAGAAATGGCTTCTTTGCTGCCTTTCTTGACACCAGGCCATCCTCCAAAAGTATTTGCCTCACTGTGCGTGCAGATGCACTCACACCTGCCTGCTGCCATTCCTGAGCAAGCTCTGCACTAGTGGTGCCCCGATCCCGCAGCTGAATTAACTTTAGGAGACGGTCCTGGCGCTTGCTGGACTTTCTTGGGCGCGCTGACGCCTTCTTCACAACAATTGAACCTCTCTCCTTGAAGTTCTTGATGATCCGATAAATGGTTGATTTAGGTGCAATCTTACTAGCAGCAATATCCTTGCCTGTGAAGCCCTTTTTGTGCAAAGCAATCATGGTTAACAGAGGAAGAACAATGATTTCAAGCACCACCCTCCTTTTAAAGCATCCAGTCTGTTATTCTAACTCAATCAGAATGACAGAGTGATCTCCAGCCTTGTCCTTGTCAACACTCTCACCTGTGTTAACGAGAGAATCATTGACATGATGGCAGCTGGTCCTTTTGTGGCAGGGCTGAAATGCAGTGGAAATCTTTTTTTGGGGATTAAGTTCATTGTCTTGGCAAAGAGGGACTTTGCAATGAATTGCAATTAATCGGATTACTCTTCATGACATTCTGGAGTATATGCAAATTGCCATCATCAAAACTGAGGCAGCAGACTTTGTGAAAATTAGTATTTGTGTCATTCTCAAAACTTTTGACCACGACTGTACATTCTGATTTACCACAGCTTTCAGCCAATCAGCATTCAGGGCTCAAACCACCCGATTTATAATCCCATATACCACAGATATGACAAAACATTTATTTTGACTGTTCTAATTAAAAAAAGCTTATTTCTCTCAAATGTTGTGCACAAATATGTTTACATCCCTGTTAGTGAGCATTTCTCCTTGCCAAGATAATCCATCCACCTGAAAGGTGTGGCATATCAAGAAGCTGATTAAACAGCATGATCATTACACAGGTGCACCTTGTGCTGGGGACAATAAAAGGCCACTCTAAAATATGCATTTTTGTCACACAACACAATGCCACAGATGTCTCAAGTTTTGAGGGAGCGTGCAATTGGCATGCTGTCTGCAGGAATGTCCACCAGAGCTGTTGCCAGAGTATTTAATGTTGCTCTACCATAAGCCGCCTCCAACGTCATTTTAGAGAATATGGCAGTACGTCCAACCGGCCTCACAACCGCAGACCACGTGTATGGAATCATGTGGGTGAGCGGTTTGCTGATGTCAACGTTGTGAACAGAGCGCCCCCTGGTGGTGGTGGGGTTATGGCATGGGCAGGCATAAGCTACGGACAACGAACACAATTACATTTTATCGATGGCCATTTGAATGCACAGAAATACCGTGACGAGATCCTGAGGCCCATTGTGAGGCCCATTTTTTAAAAAGGCATCTGTGACCAACAGATGCATATCTGTATTCCCAGTCATGTGAAATCCATCGATTAGGGCCTAATTAATTTATTTCAAATGATTAATTTCCAAATCTTTGAAATTGTTGCATGTTGCGTTTATATTTTTGTTCAGTATACCACTGCTAAGGGCTGTAACCAGGCACTCCGCGTTGCGTCGTGGATAAGAACAGCCCTTAGCCGTGATATATTGGCCATATACCACACCCCCTCCTGCCTTACTGCTTAAATTATTTTGATTTGATAACATAATCTTTATGGAATATGGTGAGAACGCACGCACCGTTAAATCATTCAAACACCTCATCTTCTTCAATGCTCTCCAGGGTTGTGAATCACCATCAATTCTCTGTTGACTTGCAGCTAAATGGGAGGTGGAATGACATCACTACCAAATACAGTAAGCCGGTGTCACAACAGTGTCCTTTTACATACATAGGATGTGGTGTTGTGCTGTAACCAGTGTAACATGTGTCATGCTAATGTCACCATGCTATTAATTGATGGCCAATAGTCCACCAATCTGTTCAACATGAGACATTGTTTACTTGACTCACCACGCTGTCGTTCTGATGGGTAGTTCACACTAGGTAGGAATCCCTCCTCCCTTTCTGCATCCTTTGACTCTCTGTGTCCCCTATCCTCCCGGCCGGCTCGGTCCTCCCCTCCAGCTCCGTGGCTTGATGACTCATTGCGAGCTCACAGAACAGAGCTCCGGGCAGCGGAGCGGAAATGGAAGAAAACTAAACTCCCTGCCGACCTGGCATCTTTTCACTCCCTCCTCTCTACATTTTCTTCATCTGTTTCTGCTGCTAAGGCCACTTTCTACCACTCTAAATTCCAAGCATCTGCCTCTAACCCTAGGAAGCTCTTTGCCACATTTTCCTCCCTGCTGAATCCTCCCCCCCTCCTCTCTCTCTGTGGATGACTTCGTCCAACCACTTTGAAAAGAAGGTTGACGACATTCGATCCTCGTTTGTTAAGTCTAATGACACTGCTGGTCCTACTCACACCACCCTCTCCGAGCTGGGCATCTCCGGCGCGGCTCACTCCTGGATTGCGTCCTACCTGACCGGTCGCTCCTACCAAGTGGCGTGGCGAGAAGCTGTCTCCGCACCACGTGCTCTCACCACTGGTGTCCCCCAGGGCTCAGTTCTAGGCCCTCTCCTTTTCTCCCTATACACCAAGTAACTTGGCTCTGTCATATCCTCACACGGCCTCTCCTATCATTGCTACGCTGACGATACACAACTAATCTTCTCCTTTCCCCCTTCTGATAACCAGGTGGCGAATCGCATCTCTGCATGTCTGGCAGACATATCAGTATGGATGACGGATCACCACCTCAAGCTGAACCCTGGCAAGACGGAGCTGCTCTTCCTCCCGGGGAAGGACTGCCCGTTCCATGATCTCGCCATCACGGTTGACAACTCCGTTGTGTCCTCCTCCCAGAGTGCGAAGAGCCTTGGCGTGACCCTGGACAACACCCTGTCGTTCTCCGCTAACATCAAGGCGGTGACCTGCTCCTGCAGGTTCATGCTCTACAACATTCGGAGAGTACGACCCTGCCTCACACAGGAAGCGGCACAGGTCCTAATCCAGGCACTTGTCATCTCCCGTCTGGATTACTGCAACTCGCTGTTGGCTGGCCTCCCTGCATGTGCCATTAAACCCCTACAACTCATCCAGAATGCCGCAGCCCGTCTGGTGTTCAACCTTCCCAAGTTCTCTCACGTCACCCCCTCCTCCGCACACTCCACTGGCTTCCAGTTGAAGCTCGCATCCGTTACAAGACCATGGTGCTTGCCTTTGGAGCAGCGAGGGGAACGGCACCTCTGTACCTTCGGGCTCTGATCAGTCCCTACACCCAAACGAGGGCATTGCGTTCATCCACCTCTGGCCTGCTGGCTCCCCTTCCTCTGCGGAAGCATAGTTCCCGCTCAGCCCAGTCAAAACTGTTCGCTGCTCTGGCACCCCAATGGTGGAACAAGCTCCCTCACGACGCCAGGACAGCGGAGTCACTCACCACCTTCCGGAGACATTTGAAACCCCACCTCTTTAAGGAATACCTGGGATAGGATAAAGTAATCCTTCTACCCCCCCCCCCAGTGGTTATCCCACTGGCTATAGGGTGAACGCACCAATTTGTGAGTCGCTCTGGCTAAGAGCGTCTGCTAAATGACGTAAATGTGCCCTTGAGCAAGGCACTTAACCCTAATTGCTCCTGTAAGTCGCTCTGGATAAGAGCGTCTGCTAAATGACTTAAATGTAAATGTAAATGTACCCTATGCCTTGACTTCTTTCTCCCCTCTCTCTCCAGATAAAATCCTGCGACTTGTGACTGCAGGCCGCCCAACAACCTGCCCGCTTGACCCCATCCCCTCCTCTCTTCTCCAGACCATCTCCGGTGACCTTCTCCCCTACCTCACCTCGCTGATCAACTCATCCTTGACCGCTGGCCATGTCCCTTCCGTCTTCAAGAGAGCGAGAGTTGCTCCCCTTCTCAAAAAACCAACACTCGATCCCACTGATGTCAACAACTACAGACCAGTATCCCTTCTTTCTTTTCTTTCCAAAACTATTGAGCGTGCCGTCTTTAGCCAACTCTCTTGCTATCTCTCTCAGAATGACCTTCTTGATCCAAACCAGTCAGGTTTCAGGACTGGTCATTCAACTGAGACTGCTCTTCTCTGTGTCACGGAGGCTCTCCGCACTGCTAAAGCTAACTCTCTCTCCTCTGCTCTTGTCCTTCTAGACCTGTCTGCTGCCTTTGATACTGTGAACCATCAGATCCTCCTCTCCACCCTCTCCGAGCTGGGCATCTCCGGCGCGGCTCACTCCTGGATTGCGTCCTACCTGACCGGTCGCTCCTACCAAGTGGCGTGGCGAGAAGCTGTCTCCGCACCACGTGCTCTCACCACTGGTGTCCCCAGGGCTCAGTTCTAGGCCCTCTCCTTTTCTCCCTATACACCAAGTCACTTGGCTCTGTCATATCCTCACATGGCCTCTCCTATCATTGCTACGCTGACGATACACAACTAATCTTCTCCTTTCCCCCTTCTGATAACCAGGTGGCGAATCGCATCTCTGCATGTCTGGCAGACATATCAGTATGGATGACGGATCACCACCTCAAGCTGAACCCTGGCAAGACGGAGCTGCTCTTCCTCCCGGGGAAGGACTGCCCGTTCCATGATCTCGCCATCACGGTTGACAACTCCGCTGTGTCCTCCTCCCAGAGTGCGAAGAGCCTAGGCGTGACCCTGGACAACACCCTGTCGTTCTCCGCCAACATCAAGGCGGTGACCCGCCTCCTGCAGGTTCATGCTCTACAACATTCGGAGAGTACGACCCTGCCTTACACAGGAAGCGGCACAGGTCCTAATCCAGGCACTTGTCATCTCCCGTCTGGACTACTGCAACTCGCTGTTGGCTGGCCTCCCTGCCTGTGCCATTAAACCCCTACAACTCATCCAGAATGCCGCAGCCCGTCTGGTGTTCAACCTTCCCAAGTTCTCTCACGTCACCCCCTCCTCCGCACACTCCACTGGCTTCCAGTTGAAGCTCGCATCCGCTACAAGACCATGGTGCTTGCCTATGGAGCAGTGAGGGGAACGGCACCTCTGTACCTTCGGGCTCTGATCAGTCCCTACACCCAAACGAGGGCATTGCGTTCATCCACCTCTGGCCTGCTGGCTCCCCTTCCTCTGCGGAAGCATAGTTCCCGCTCAGCCCAGTCAAAACTGTTCGCTGCTCTGGCACCCCAATGGTGGAACAAGCTCCCTCACGACGCCAGGACAGCGGAGTCACTCACCACCTTCCGGAGACATTTGAAACCCCACCTCTTTAAGGAATACCTGGGATAGGATAAAGTAATCCTTCTACCCCCCCCCCCAGTGGTTATCCCACTGGCTATAGGGTGAACGCACCAATTTGTGAGTCGCTCTGGCTAAGAGCGTCTGCTAAATGACGTTAATGTGCCCTTGAGCAAGGCACTTAACCCTAATTGCTCCTGTAAGTCGCTCTGGATAAGAGCGTCTGCTAAATGACTAAAATGTAAATGTAATGTAAATGAATCAATGATATATATACACTGTACATTTTCATTTACATTTTCGTCATTTAGCAGACGCTCTTATCCAGAGCGACTTACAAATTGGTAGGCAGGCAATGTGCTGAACAGGCTAACATAACTAACTATTTTGGTCGATTACCAACCAAAATAATTATTTAAATCACAAAGCATAACAGAAAAAGGCACACTGCATTTCTTACCTCTCTTTCAGTGTTGGGGTTCGCGCAATCACAACTTGGTTCCCTCAAAACCAGACGATCTCCACCAGTATCTCCCTGAGAAATACATGTTTGTGTGATGTTAATGTACCAAATGTTATAGTTAGATGCAATTTTTGGGGTGGTCCTGGTCTGAAAATGCCGTCGACCACCTAGCTAGCTAGCTAGCATTATCACCTACAAAACAAACACACTAATGTTATCATGTCAACAATCTACATATCTAGCTTTAGCTAGCTAAAGTTAGCTAATTGAAATAAAAGGCACTTGGCATGTTGTGGGGTTTATGCAGTGTAGCTACAAGATGCTATCGTTAGATTCCTTTGAGTAAAAAACAGTCCGAATTCAGAAGATGCTAGCTAAGTAGACGTGTTAGCTAGCTTGAACACTGAACACAGTGGTTAGCAGCAAACGTAGCTAGCAGGCTAAAAACGCAATCCTATCAGTCCATGAGAACAGTGGCCATTTTGGCATCATTCTTCCACCTTTCAAAATAAATTCCAACGTTTATTAGGTATCTGGATTGGTCATGAGCAGTCTTTTTATAGCTTGATTCAGATCCAAGAACCGAAAATGATGCTTGTTTTTGTTGTCCCTACTACAAGGACAGTTTATCTGCAAACAAGTTAGTTAGCTTGTTGGCTTCATCTGCTCTGTGTTTGATTCTGGCGGCTGTAATGTTAGCTTGCAAGTGGCTTTCACTTCCTCTCCAGCGCCGGGGCAGCAGGGTCATTCGAGTAGGCAGGATTTAACGCAAAGACACAGCTTGCCCAGAAGACCAGCCAGGGCTCAACACTACACAAGAAGTGGGGCGGCATAGGGTCGCCCACGACCTGCAGATAACTGCTTTAAAAGAAGCTAATGATCCTCTGTGGCCAAATCATGCTCTTGAATTACATTGTTTATTTCTGTATAGGCACACGTAATTATATAGCTAATTTAATTCCGTTTACTTTAGGGGAAGCATATCTTCCACTAGCCTATTGGATGCGCCGCCTATGCCGACTTCAATGTGAAGGTAACCGGTGCATGAAACAGCTGGCCACAAAGCTTACAAGGCCGAGTTCAAATCCCAACATCAAATTCAAAGCAATCGGCACACTGCCTAAACGGCTGACTGGCAAAGCAAACTGTCTGGCACTGTCTCTGCTTTCTTAAAGTGTGAGAAAGGCACACAGGCTGGCAGCTTCTCTCCGAGCAATGATCTGCATGGTCCTAAAGCCAGCCAATCAATACGCTAAACAGCCGTTGCATTTTAAATCGGGATTGGAATGATTTTAGTGAACTTTTTTTTGTAGCATGCTTTTACATTTTTGGTCTTGAGCCTGCCATACCCAACTGACGCCCTCTTTAATCTCAGAAAATTGTGAAGTAGGATGTTTTTTTTCTCATTAATACTGTGCTTATTACTGTGTAATAACACATGCGTTAGACATCCATCGCCTCAGTTTAATCCCACAACCCCACAATAATGATAATAATAGCTTCTAGATATGTTTTTAAGATAATGGATCACCACCAATTGACACTCACACTTGGATCAGGATTAAAACGTGAATAGAGTATATATTAAAGTGGCATTAAAACTCATTCACACATTTAGCTGTACAGACATGAAATATTTTAAATACATCATTAAAGATGTTTAGCTTTTGGCTGAACCAACCTCCCCAATGTATCAACAACACTTCTAGTACACCACCTGTATTCAACATCCACTACTTTCTTTTGTGTTTCAAAATGTACTTAGCCAGTTACCTTATTAACTTAAAACATGGAGGCTGGAGAGCATAAATCAGCCAGGAGGATTCCAATTCCAAGTTTGTTGCTGACCAAGCAGCCAAGGTCAGCAAGGCTCTGGCATTCAAATATACCCCAAACAATGAAAACACTGTAAACCATATTTAAAAGCTCTGCTACCAAACCAGAGAGGCACGCATTGCGCTCCGGTGCCAATTATTCCTGGCCTCTTCCTGTTTCCAGAATGTCAGGGGAGGCTGCTGCCATCAAATGAATCAACTGACCGTTTTCATTCATATCTGGACATGTGATATTTGAAACGAGCATGTAACTTCAGTCTGCTGTGCGAAAAATAACACATTGTCAAATCATACATACTATAGGCCAGGGTTCTTCAATTCCGGTCCTGGAAACACTTGTTTTTTTATTTCTACCTGGTAGTTAATTGCACTCACCTGGTGTCCCAGGTCTGAATTAGCCCCTGATTAGAAGGAGAGGATGAAAAACCAGAGGTGTTTCGGCCCTCCAGGACCGGAATTGAAGAACCCTGCATAGGCGTTTACATACAGTGTCTTCAGTAAGTATTCATACCCCTTGACTTATTCCACATTTTGTTGTGTTACAGCCTGAATTCAAAATGGATGAAATGTTGTTGTTTTTTCACCGATCTATATGCAATATCCCATAATGACAAAGTGAAAACATGTTTTTTTTGTTTAGCAAATGTATTGAAAATAAACTACATGAATATCTCATTTAGATAAGTATTCACACCCCTGAGTCAATACTTTGTAGAAGCATCTTTGGCAGCAATTACAGCTGTGAGTCTTTCTGGGTAAGTCTCTAAGAGCTTTCCACACCTTGATTGTGTAACATTTGCCCATTATTCTTTTCAAAATTCTTCAAGCTCTGTCGAATGTATTATTGATCATTGCTAGACAACCATTTTCAGGTCTTCCCAAGTAGATTTAAGTAAAAACTGTAACTCGACCACTCAGGAACATTCACTGTCTTCTTGGTAAGCAACTCCAGTGTAGATTTGGCCTTGTGTTTTAGGTTATTGTGGGTTCGATTCCCACGGGGGGCCAGTGTGAAAAAATAAAATAAAAAAATAAAATAATGTATGCACTCACTAACTGTAAGGCGCTCTGGATAAGAGCGTCTGCTAAATGACTAAAATGTAATGTAAATGTGTCTGGTGGAAAGCAGACTGAACCAGGTTTTCCTCTAGGATTTTGCCTTTGCTTAGCTCCATTCCCTTTCTTTT
Organism: Coregonus clupeaformis; assembly: GCF_020615455.1. Taxonomy (NCBI): domain Eukaryota; kingdom Metazoa; phylum Chordata; class Actinopteri; order Salmoniformes; family Salmonidae; genus Coregonus; species Coregonus clupeaformis. Next base: position 8,454,362 of record NC_059206.1, read on the forward strand.
TTATCCTGAAAAATTCCCCAGTCCTTAACTATTACAAGCATACCCATAACATGATGCAGCCACCACTATGCCTGAAAATATGGAATGTGGTACTCAGTGATGTGTTGTATTGGATTTGCCCCAAAAATAACGCTTCGTATTCAGGACATAAAGTTAATTGCTTTGACACATTTTTTGCAGTTTTACTTTAGTGCCTTATTGCAAACAGGATGCATGTTTTGGAATATTTTTTATTCTATACAAGCTTCCTTCTTTTCACTTTGTCATTTGGGTTAGTATTGCGGAGTAACTACAATGTTGTTGATCCATCCTCAGTTCTCTCTTATCACAGCCATTCAACTCTGTAACTATTTTAAAGTCACCATTTGCCTCATGGTGAAATCCCTGAGTGGTTTCCTTCCTCTCAGGTAACTGAGTTAGGAAGGACGCCTGTATCTTTGTAGTGACTGGGTGTATTGATACATCATCCAAAGTGTAATTAATAACTTCACTGTCTGCTTTTTTTTCTTTTTTTTACCCATTTACCAATAGGTGCCCTTCTTTGCAAGGCATTGGAAAACCTCCCTGGTCTTTGTGGTTGAATCTGTGTTTGAAATTCACTGCTCGACTGCCATTCAAAAATCATGTTAAACACTATTATTGAACAAAGAGCGAGTCCATGCAACTTATTATGTGACTTTTTAAGCACATTTTTACTCCTGAACTTATTTAGGCTTGCCATAACAAAGGGGTTGAATACTTATTCACTCAAGACATTTCAGCTTTTCATTTTTTATTAATTAGTAAAAATTCGAAAAACACTTTTACATTATGTGTAGGCCAGTGGGAAAAAAATCTCAATTTAATCAATTTTAAATTCCGGCTGTAACACAACAAAATATGGAAAATGTCAAGGGGTTTGAATACTTTCTGAAGGCACTGTATTTCTGTCATTTAGCAGGCACTCTAACCCAGAGCGATTAACAATGAACGCATTCAAGGGAAGAGAATGAAACAACCCTATTATACAAGCACTGTAAAGAAAGCCCTGCTCAAAAATCTGGTGTTTGCAAGAATCACACTGTTAGAAGATAAATATTAAAATACCGATATAATATAATACAAAACAGAGACAAATTCGAACTATTACAACATTGTGCAAGGTAAAGCATGGGCAAGTGGATGCGTAGATGCTGATCTGGATCCCTCTCCCTTCCATGGCTTTTCAGATTCTTTACAGAGTCTTCTTTTTTGGGTATTCCTACCGGTGATGCAACAATGCCAATATGGAGATTTACAGTTATCTTGTGTTTTAAAGCCGAGTGTTTCTGTTCCGCTTTAATGTCCCTGGATCTTGTTGGTATGGCAACTATCACTTCTTGTGTTTACTCCCAGAGAAACCCTCCTTGACAGCCACTCCCATCAAGAATACCATTGTTGTGTTCACAGACACAACAACACAAGGCTTAAAATTGTCAGTTTCAAAGCCTTTCTGTTTTTGAACATTGAATTGTGTATTGTTGTAATCAAACCTAAATGAACAGTATTGTAGTTTACATTTACAGTAAAATACATAACCTCATCAACCTCTCCAAACAAAATCATAAAGTACACAACATTTGCTTGTCTCTCTCAATCTAACGGCCTGTTATTAAGTCTGAATGTGATAGTACATCAGTAATAACTATCTAAATATAATATTAATATGCCATTTAGCAGACGCTTTTATCCAAAGCGACTTACAGTCATGTGTGCATACATTTTTACGCATGTGTGCATACATTCTGACATGTTTATCTGAATCTCAACATTCTTTCAAAAGGTTATTCTTCAACATAGACCACTTCCATTCTTTGAAAGTGCAGACAGAAAAACTAAAGTAATGTCATGAGTCTTTGACCACTGCATGTTTGACCATCTAATTAGAAGTTGCAATTGAACATTAGGGGACCTGGGTGTGAGCTTGCGTGGGACATGCTCTGTATCTATGTTTCTAACTGTGTACAAACCGAGACCAAGGCTTCAGATTCTTGACATTTTACATTGTAGCTCAGGGCAAGTCTTTGATTATAAGAACTGCAGCAAATTCTATTGATCAGAATATAAATACTTCAAATGCTGATGAAGAGTTTGGGCTGCATGCGTCATCACCAATCTGTCCATGAGCCAATTCCCTTTAATTAATTAACAAATTGCAGATCACAAGATATGGCATGGCCCATCCGTAAAGAAAATATACGGAAATCAATTCACCACAAGTACAGTTGATGTCAGAAGTTTACATACACTTAGGTTGGAGTCATTAAAACTCATTTTTCAACCATTCCACAAATTTCTTGTTAACAAACTATGGTTTTGGCAAGTCGGTTAGGACATCTACTTTGTGCAAGACACAAGTAATCTTTCCAACAATTGTTTACAGACAGATTATTCCACTTTAATTCACTGTATCACAATTCCAGTGGGTCAGAGGTTTACAAACACTAAGTTGACTGTGCCTTTAAACAGCTTGGAAAATTCCAGAAAATGATGTCATGGCTTTAGAAGCTTCTGATAGGCTAATTGACATCATTTGAGTCAATTGGAGGTGTACCTGTGGATGTATTTCAAGGCCTACCTTCAAACTCAGTGCCTCTTTGCTTGACATCATGGGAAAATCAAAAGAAATCAGCCAAGACCTCAGAAAATAAATTGTAGACCTCCACAAGTCTGGTTCATCCTTGGGAGCAATTTCCAAACGCCTGAAGGTACCACGTTCATCTGTACAAACAATAGTACACAAGTATAAACACCATGGGACCACGCAGCTGTCATACCACTCTGGAAGGAGACGCATTCTGTCTCCTAGAGATGAACGTACTTTGGTGCGAAAAGTGCAAATCAATCCCAGAACGACAGCAAAGGACCTTGTGAAGATGCTGGAGGAAACAGGTACAAAAGTATCTATATCCACAGTAAAATGAGTCCTATATCGACATAACCTGAAAGGCCGCTCAGCAAGGAAGAAGCCACTGCTCCAAAACCGCCATAGAAAATCCAGACTACGGTTTGCATCTGCACATGGGGACAAAGATCTTACTTTTTGGAGAAATGTCCTCTGGTCTAATGAAACAAAAATAGAACTGTTTGGCCGTAATGACCATCGATATATTTGGAGGAAAAGGGGGGGGCTTGCAAGCCAAAGAACACCATCCCAACCGTGAAGGACGGGGGTGGCAGAATCATGCTGTGGGGGTGCTTTGCTGCAGGAGGGACTGGTGCATTTCACAAAATAGATGTCATCATGAGGAAGGAAAATTATGTGGATATATTGAAGCAACATCTCAAGACATCAGTCAGGAAGTTAAAGCTTGGTCGCAAATGGGTCTTCCAAATGGACAATGACCCCAAGCATACTTCCAAAGTTGTGGCAAAATGGCTTAAGGACAACAAAGTCAAGGTATTGGAGTAGCCATCACAAAGCCCTGACCTCAATCCTATAGAAAATGTGTGGGCAGAACTGAAAAAGCGTGTGCGAGCAAGGAGGCCTGCATACCTGACTCAGTTATACCAGCTCTGTCAGGAGGAATGGGCCAAAATTCCCCCAACTTATTGTGGGAAGCTTGTGGAAGGCTACCCGAAACGTTTGACCCAAGTTAAACAATATATAGGCAATGCTACCAAATACTAATTCAAATCAAATTAAATTTTATTTGTCACATATACGTGTTTAGGAGATGTTATAGCGGGTGTAGCGAAATGTTTGTAACTTCTGACCCACTGGGAATGTGATGAATGAAATAAAAGCTGAAATAAATCATTCTCTCTACTATTATTCTGACATTTCACATTCTTAAAATAAAGTGGTGATAAAGTGGTGACCTAAGACATGGAATATTTATTAGGATTAAATGTCAGGAATTGTGAAAAAAACAGAGTTTAAATGTATTTGGCTAAGGTGTATGTAAACTTCAGACTTCAACTGTACGTAATGGAAACATTTGCAAAGGGTATTTTCCGTTATGGTTCTCACTGGTGGTTCAAAACAAACAAGGAAGTAACGTCGTCCTAACATCTAACAAGTGGTGCGGAGGAGACACTTGCACACACAGAACATAGAGAGAGGCCATGGCTGAGGATAAACAGACCACTACTGTAGAAGACATGCATCAGTACGCCAGCGTGGGACAGGAAGTCCATCTGCCGTGTGTCAATGTGGTCTATCCAAACAACTCCTCAACGGTGTGGTATGTACACCAGGTTTGTGTCTCATAGCCCTATCGAGGTGGTCACGGGAGATCCACAACAAAAACACAGAGAGCCGAGAGACTGTAAGTGGGATCCGACTGCTCTCTACATGTCCGTAACATCAGAGCTACTTCTGCACAGGAAGGACAGTTGGTAAGGGATACTTATGTATTTCCGTCTCTTCTAACCATCTCCTCATCCACTCTGGCGACAGGTCTAAAGCCTCGGAGGCCTGTGACATTAAGGTGCTCTCTGCTCTATTAGGATGGACTTAGAGATGACGTGTGTTCCCATAGCGTGGACAGCTTCTGAGGTGGGATTTTGAGCTTCAGGGAGATGGTCAGAATTCACACAGAATTCCCATTGTGACATCAATCTGACTGTGACACCCCAGAGGGTGGAGACCTTTCTTGACTTCACTCCTAAGCTCTCAGAAAAGGTCTGACTGGACAATTGTGCTTTCAGTCAAAGAAAAAAACAATGACTGCCCTTCAGCAACATACCTATGATGGATTAGGTCCAGGTGCCAATGACATTAATGAGTTGTCGTAATCCCTCCGTGGTAATCACTGCAGTTGTTTACAGAGCATGGAAGAACCGTCCTCCTGCTGATGTTTCGTAAAGGTGATGGGGAGGCGGTAAAACTAGACAGGTGGGCCAGTAACCAGAGGGTTGCCGGTTCAAAGCCCTTTCAGAGATGAGCTCTGTGGCGTTTCAGGGTGTTGGGTACCGTGTCGTCAGAATAACACTTATGTTGTTATCTCAGTGTAACTGATACACACTGAGTGTACAAATCATTAAAGAACACCTGCCCTTTCCATGACGTAGACTGACCAGGTGAATCCAGGTGAAAGCTATGATACCTTATTGATGTCACTTGTTAAATCCACTTCAAATCAGTGTAGATGAAGGGGAGGAGACAGGTTAAAGAAGGATTGTTAAGCCTTGAGACAATTGAGACATGGATTGTGTATGTGTGCCATTTAGAGGGTGAATGGGCAAGACAAAATATGTAAGTGCCTTTGAACGGGGTATGGTAGTAGGTGCCAGGTGCACCATTTTGTGTCAAGAACTGCAACACTGCAGGGTTTTCCACGCTTAACAGTTTCCGTGTGTGTCAAGAATGGTCCACCACCCAAAGGACATCCAGCCAACTTGACTAAACTGTGGGAAGCATTGGAGTCAACATGGGGCCAGCATCCCTGTGGAACGCTTTCGACACCTTGTGGAGTCCATGCCCCGATGAATTGAGGCTGCTGGGGGAATGTCTCCTTCGGGAAAGAGGATGCAAAGTTGTGATGGGCATCATCATTTAGCAGAAATAGCATATGGCAACGGTACTAAAGACATTGGTTGGTGATTAGTTTATTGTCCATTATAGAGAAAGGGGAAACCAATACCACTTACCTACAGTTGAAGTCGGAAGTTTACATACACCTTAGCTAAATACATTTAAAGTCAGTTTTTCACAATTCCTGACATTTAATCCTAGTAAAAAAATCCCTGTCTTAGGTCAGTTAGGATCACCACTTTATTTTAAGAATGTCAAATGTCAGAATAACAGTAGAGAGAATGATTTATTTCAGCTTTTATTTCTTGCATCACATTCCCAGTGGGTCAGAAGTTTACATAAACTCAATTAGTATTTGGTAACATTGCCTTTAAATTGTTTAACTTGGGTCAAACGTTTCGGGTAGCCTTCCACAAGCTTCCCACAATAAGTTGGGGGAATTTTGGCCCATTCCTCCTGACAGAGCTGGTGTAGCTGAATCAGGTTTGTAGGCCTCCTTGCTCGCACACGCTTTTTCAGTTCTTCCCACACATTTTCTATAGGATTGAGGTCAGGGCTTTGTGATGGCTACTCCAATACCTTGACTTTGTTGTTCTTAAGCCATTTTGCCACAACTTTGGAAGTATGCTTGGGGCCATTGTCCATTTGCAAGACCCATTTACGACCAAGCTTAAACTTCCTGACTGATGTCTTGAGATGTTGCTTCAATATATCCACATAATTTTCCTTCCTCATGATGCCATCTATTTTGTGAAGTGCACCAGTCCCTCCTGCAGCAATGCACCCCCACAGCATGATGCTGCCACCCCCGTGCTTCACAGTTGGGATGGTGTTATTCGGCTTGCAAGGCACCCCCTTTTTCCTCCAAACATAACGATGGTCATTATGGCCAAACAGTTCCATTTTTGTTTCATCAGACCAGAGGACATTTCTCCAAAAAGTAAGATCTTTGTCCCCATGTGCAGTTGCAAACCGTAGTCTGGCTTTTTATGGCGGTTTTGGAGCAGTGGCTTCTTCCTTGCCGAGCAGCCTTTCAGGTTATGTCGGTATAGGACTCATTTACTGTGGATATAGATACTTTTGTACCTGTTTCCTCCAGCATCTTCACAAGGTCCTTTGCTGTTGTTCTGGGATTGATTTGCACTTTTCACACCAAAGTATGTTCATCTCTAGGAGACAGAACGTGTCTCCTTCCTGAGCGGTATGACGGCTGCGTGGTCCAATGGTGTTTATAGTTGCGTACTATTGTTTGTACAGATGAACGTGGTACCTTCAGGCGTTTGGAAATTGCTCCCAAGGATGAACCAGACTTGTGGAGGTCTACAATATTTTTCTGAGGTCTTGGCTGATTTCTTTTGATTTTCCCATGATGTCAAGCAAAGAGGCACTGAGTTTAAAGGTAGGCCTTGAAATACATCCACAGGTACACCTCCAATTGACTCAAATTATGTCAATTAGCCTATCAGAAGCTTCTAAAGCCATGACAACATTTTCTGGAATTTTCCAAGCTGTTTAAAGGCACAGTCAACTTAGTGTATGTAAACTTCTGACCCACTGGAATTGTGATACAGTGAATTATAAGTGAAATAATCTGTCTGTAAACAATTGTTGGAAAGATTACTTGTGTCATGCACAAAGTAGATGTCCTAACCGACTTGCCAAAACTATAGTTTGTTAACAAGAAATGTGTGGAGTGGTTGAAAAACAAGTTTTAATGACTCCAACCTAAGTGTATGTAAACTTCCGACTTCAACTGTACATTTTATTGAACGTTTCCCAAGCCTCTCATATAGGGAGCATGAGCAGGAATACATTGTGTTTGCAGATGGCATGATATTGTTTGCAAGTCTATCATAATCAAAAACAACAGCAACCAAGTGGAAGTAGATAGCTCTTTACATCCCACTGCGGGAGGGTTGAGGGTGTGACACACCAGACAAGCTATAATTTACCTTCATTAATGAACATTACAATTCTACTCTAAGTACGGACCGACCGTCTCCAAAAAAGTTATGACATTTTGAAAGCTGCTACACATGGTAATTTTCAACCCAGAGGCACCCAGGCACACCGTTGCATAGAGAGAAGGAGTAGGCGGGGACAGAACACGGATGACACGCACACGAGGGCTGTGACAAAAATAATAAAGTGACAAAATGATTCCGTGTCGGACACACTTACCAGAGCAGAAAGCGTCTGGAGGGAAGGAAGGCATCTTGAGTCATCTATCTTCCTTAAACACAGAAAGCCTCGAAAGGTGGAAAAATAAATGATGACAAATGGGCAGATACATTTAGTCAATACCTGACTTTCTGTTCGTCGCCCTAACTCCGTTTTTTTTTTTTATTCCAACTTGCTCTGTTCGAGCTAATGCACTTTGGATTTAATCAAGGGTCTTGTCTTTGTCTTTGTGGGAGTCTTTATATATCATTTTAGTCATTTATTTTAGTTAAAGCTCATTGGTGAATCCCACACTGTGACTAAAATGACAATGAGAACCTGATGGGCTCCACACTGCAGGCTCTGTCACCGAGACAAATCACCCAGGGCTCTTTTACATGTCTTGTGTCTCCATTACAGTCAAACGCATCTTCAAATGGCTGAGATAGGCCTCTCTACTGTCTGTTCAAGCAAACAATGCCGTCAATTATTTCACTGACTCGTTTGAATACAAGGGCTTTTGTTTAATTTGTGTGTGTGTGTGTGTGTGTGTGTGTGTGTGAGTGAGTGAGTGAGTGAGTGAGTGAGTGAGTGAGTGAGAGAGAGAGAGACACAGAGACAGAGACAGTTATAACAGGGTTAACTTAATGAGTAAACAAATATAAACAGGTTCTGTGGGTTTTCTGTCATCAGGATAATTCTGAAGATCGATTGAGCATCAGCTTCATTGTCTTTAACCCTTTATTGTCATGGTTCACCAGCATCAGAACTGTTGAGAAAGTCAAGCAGGTTATCAAGACTATAATGTTAAGTCTGGGTTGTGTTCAGTAGGGCACCCTGTAGCAAAATGCTTTGCAACAGAAAACACTAATCTGTGTTCTTATTGGACAAGGTCAGGTAGTACCTCCCGGCTTCACTTGGCTTCAAAAAGTTATTCCTAATGAACACTACTCTGGTGTGCCAAATAACCATATGTTCAGCCTATTGATAACCTAGTGGCATTCGAAGGCCATAGAACGTGAGAACCACAGAAGAAGACACAACCTAATGGAATAAACATAGATGAAGACAACCTAATGCAAGGAAGCCGATCACCATCTGATGATGACCCTGAGAAGATCCTTGTGGTCCTTCACTTCAAGAGATGCCACGTTTTCCCAGCATGCATGGGGTTTCCATAACACATTTGACAGGGGCTGGAGGTGTTGGTCACCGGGGGCGACATTACGTAGCTTGTCAACATTTCTGCTCTTGCCAATACACTTGAACCCCATAGACTCAGGCCCGGAGTTAGCATTATTGATTTCTAACTACGTTTTTCCCCTCCACAATTATCTTCAACGCAAACTCAGACCATGAAAACAATTGAGAGAGAGAGAGAGAGCTCTGGAAGATGGAGAGACTGTGCTCATTAGAGAGAGGGGAAAGGGCCACATCGTTATACGACTGCTCCATCATAAAAAAGACAGCACCAGACACAGCTGTGCTGCTATTCATCTCAGGACAGCCAAGAGCTGGCACGCACATCTGGTGCCAGATACTTAGAACAATTATTTATGATTCCCTGGCTGATTGAAAAAGCCCTCTGCCAGGCGGTAACTGATGGTGCCGCTAATGTCATTATGGGGAGATTATGATACCCGTGTGGAGCAGCAGATGGTGGCACTCACTGCCAGGGGGGCTGGTAGAGGGCTCGGCTAGGGCACCATGGCAATGCCAGCCAGTCAAAAGATACTAGACTGGTGAGTGAGTGAGCGAGCGTCCCTGCATGTATATATATATATATACACACTACATGACCAAAAGTATGTGGACACCTGCTCGTCGAACATCTCATTCCAAAATCATGGGCATTAATGTGGAGTTGGTCCCTCCTTTGCCTCTATAAACAGCCTCCACTCTTGAGGGAAGGCTTTCCACTAGATGTTGGAACATTGCTGCGGGGACTTGCTTCCATTCAGCCACAAGAGCATTAAGTGAGGTTGGGCACTGGTGTTGGCCGATTAGGCATTGCTCGCAGTCCTCGTTCCAATTCTTCCCAAAGGTGTTTGATGGGGTTGAGGTCATGGCTCTGTGCAGGACAGTCAAGTTCTTCCACACCGATCTCGACAAACCATTTCTGTATGGACCTTGCTTTGTGCACGGGGGCATTGTCATGCTGAAACAGGAAAGAGTCTTCCCCAAACTGTTGCCACAAAGTTGGAAACACGGAATCGTCTATAATGTAATTGTATGCTGTAGCGTTAATATTTCCCTTCACTATAACTAAGGGGCCTAGCTCGAACCATGAAAAAACTGCCCCAGACCATTATTCCTCCTCCACCAAACTTTACAGTTGGCACTATGCATTCAGGCAGGTAGCGTTCTCCTGGCATCCGCCAAACCCAGATTTGTCTGTCGGACTGCCAGATGGTGAAGCGTGATTCATCACTCCAGAGAACGCGTTTCCACTGCTCCAGAGTCCAATGGCGGCGAGCTTTATACCACTCCAGCCGACGCTTGGCGTTACACATGGTGATCTTAGGCTTGTGTGCGGCTGCTCGGCCATGGAAACCCATTTCATAAAGCTCCCGACGAACAGTTGTGCTGACGTTGCTTCCAGAGGCAGTTTGGAACTCGGTAGTGAGTGTTGCAACCAAGGACAGACGATTTTTACGTGCTACGTGCTTCAGCACTCGACGGTCCCATTCTGTGAGCTTGTGTGGCCTACCACTTCGTGGCTGAGCCTGTGTTGCTCTCAGATGTTTCCACTTCACAATAACAGCACCTACAGTTGACTGGGGCAGCTCTAGCAGGGCAGAAATTTGTCGAACTGAAATGTTGGAAAGGTGGCATCCTATGACAGTGCCATGTTGAAATTCACCGAGCTCTTCAGTAAGACCAGTACTGCCAGTGTTTGTCTATGGAGATTGCATGGTGTGTGCTCGATTTTATACACCTGTCAGCAACGGGTGTGGATGAAATAGCCGAATCCACCAATTTGAAGCGGTTTCCACATACCTTTGTGTATATAGTGTATGTGTATGTATGTGAGTGTGTGCGTGTGCGTGTTTGCACCTTGGAAGTCAACGTGGACCAACAGATCTACCCGTCTCTTCCAGACAATGTTAGGGATGTTACGTCCATTCTGACACATGTTGTAAAGGTAGGGTGCTATCGTCATAATTTTATCCATCGTATACATTATTGTATACAGTATTGCCAATGATAAGGTCAAGGGTCCCCTCAATTAATTATTTTCATTTCTCCCAAGAGAAAATCAAAGTATGCTTACACATAGAGTAGTTAACAAAATGTGTCTTACATATCTAAAACGGCTAGCCACATTTAGCCCATGTTTAAAATCAAGAAATATGTAGTTAGTAAATGCAGCTAAATCATAGTTGTTGTTTAAATGAAAGTACAGTATTTTAACATGCTGATGAGTTTCTAGCTTCCCGTATCACAGGTCTGTATAAAAGCAGCACTGTTTTAGTTGGAGAGTGACTCTGAGATTGACCACAGCGTAGATTACACCAATCATGTTAGTGCCAAATGGGAGCCGAAGAATATACCTTCTGTTTATGAGATTATCAACAGCTAGTAAAGAGAGAGTAAAGGATGAGTGAAGGTTGCCTGGTATTCACACCTCTCTCCTACTCCCATGCACACATACACACACACACACACACACACACACACCACACACACACACACACACACACACACACACACACACACACACACACACACACACACACCCATGCACTCAAGAACACACGTATGCACACAATCTCAATAAGGTAATAACATAAAACAAGAATGTTCATGGTATAGGGAGAGAGGGGTGGAGTAAACACCATGGTATAGGGAGAGAGGGGTGGAGTAAACACCATAGTATAGGGAGAGAGGGGTGGAGTAAACACCATAGTATAGGGAGAGAGGGGTGGAGTAAACACCATGGTATAGGGAGAGAGGGGTGGAGTAAACACCATAGTATAGGGAGAGAGGGGTGGAGTAAACACCATAGTATAGGGAGAGAGGGGGTGGAGTAAACACCATGGTATAGGGAGAGAGGGGTGGAGTAAACACCATAGTATAGGGAGAGAGGGGTGGAGTAAACACCATGGTATAGGAGAGAGAGGGTGGAGTAAACACCATGGTATAGGGAGAGAGGTGGAGTAAACACCATAGTATAGGGAGAGAGGGGTGGAGTAAACACCATGGTATAGGGAGAGAGGGGTGGAGTAAACACCATAGTATAGGGAGAGAGAGGGTGGAGTAAACACCATAGTATAGGGAGAGAGGGGGGTGGAGTAAACACCATAGTATAGGGAGAGAGGGGTGGAGTAAACACCATGGTATAGGGAGAGAGGGGTGGAGTAAACACCATGGTATAGGGAGAGAGGGGTGGAGTAAACACCATGGTATAGGGAGAGAGGGGTGGAGTAAACACCATAGTATAGGGAGAGAGGGGTGGAGTAAACACCATGGTATAGGGAGAGAGGGGTGGAGTAAACACCATGGTATAGGGAGAGAGGAAGTGGAGTAAACACCATGGTATAGGGGAGAGAGGGGTGGAGTAAACACCATGGTATAGGGAGAGAGGGGTGGAGTAAACACCATAGTATAGGGAGAGAGGGGTGGAGTAAACACCATGGTATAGGGAGAGAGGGGTGGAGTAAACACCATGGTATAGGGAGAGAGGGGTGGAGTAAACACCATGGTATAGGGAGAGAGGGGTGGAGTAAACACCATGGTATAGGGAGAGGGGGTGGAGTAAACACCATAGTATAGGGAGAGAGGGGTGGAGTAAACACCATAGTATAGGGAGAGAGGGGTGGAGTAAACACCATAGTATAGGGAGAGAGGGGTGGAGTAAACACCATGGTATAGGGAGAGAGGGGTGGAGTAAACACCATAGTATAGGGAGAGGGGGTGGAGTAAACACCATAGTATAGGGAGAGAGGGGTGGAGTAAACACCATAGTATAGGGAGAGAGGGGTGGAGTAAACACCATGGTATAGGGAGAGAGGGGTGGAGTAAACACCATGGTATAGGGAGAGAGGGGTGGAGTAAACACCATGGTATAGGGAGAGAGGGGTGGAGTAAACACCATGGTATAGGGAGAGAGGGGTGGAGTAAACACCATGGTATAGGGAGAGAGGGGTGGAGTAAACACCATAGTATAGGGAGAGAGGGGTGGAGTAAACGAATCAAATACAATTTTGCAAAATAAGCCCCTATTGCTACTCCAAAAACATTCACCATCACCAAATCCACTCCTCATTTACATTCAAGCAATCACTTGAGTGACAGACATTGTAAATATCTTCCCCAATTCATTGCCCTCTAAGTAATGTCAGTGGTAGAAACACAGTTCAGGTTGAATATCAGAAGTGAAAAGTGTCAGTAGGGATATGGGGATCTCGCACGACAGACGAAACCTCTCCGATGCATGAGGCAGGGAAATGGAAAGACATGGAGGATCGAGAGATAAATTGATTTAAGCCTGGGCTCAGTAAACGTGTCCTGTTGAGGGATTAGGTCTAAGTGACAAGATAATATGGGTACCCACATTCAGGGTTGTGACGGGTGTCATGATGTTTATTGTTTGGCCTACATTTCTGGATGGGGGATCATCCGTTGTGATTTGTGCATGTCAGTCTTACTCCATTTACTGGTGCATTGTTCTCATGACACTATCCTTCTCCCTCCATTAGTTTTATTTATAATTTTTCTATCAATCATCATAAAGGGTTTTACATTTATGAAGGGCAAGCAGTGTAGATGGATTGGGACATTTATGCATTGTATACTATAGTCTACCTATTCAACCATTTCCCCAGAGTATGAGGCATACTGTTAATAGTATCGTAACTATAACAACACCCAGCTAGCACATTTGGTTCTTTGGAAGTTGTGGGAAGGTACATTTTTGGTTTCCCATTGGTACTGGGAACGAAGCCATACGTTTCCTGATGGTTAAAATAGAAGAAGAAAAAAAACATTATAAGAACGGAAGTGAACATTTAGCCTGTTCTGGGATTGTACATTTCTAGGTTGCAGGGAGGTTCTGATAACGTTTTTCTATGGTTCCCTGAAAGTTTTCCTGGTAGGTTTTTAGTAACGTTCTGAGAAAGGAAATGATAGGTTATTTGAAGGTAATTAAAAAACGTTCTGAGAACATGTTTCAATAAGACTTTTTATAACACTGCTAGCTTAGTTTGGGTTAACTGTTTTGAACAATCGTGGGAAAAGTACCCAATTGTCATACTTGAGTAAAAGTAAAGATACCTTAATAGAAAATGATTAAAGTAAAAGTCACCCAGTAAAATACCACTTGAGTAAAAGTCTGAAAGTATTTGGTTTTAAATATATTTAAGTATCAAAAGTAAATGTAATTGCTCAGATATACTTACGCATAAAAAGTAAAAGTATAAATCATTTCAAGCAAACCAGACGGCACCATTTTCTTGTTTTTTATTTATTTACGGATAGCCAGGCGCACACTCCAACACTTAGACATCATTTACAAATGAAGCATGTGTTTAGTGAGTCCCCCAGACCAGAGCCAATAGGGACGACCAGTGAATTTGTCCATTTTCCTGTCCTGCTAAGAATATAAAATGTAATGAGTACTTTTGGGTGTAAGAGAAAATGTTTTGGGAAAAAGTACATTCTTTTCATAAGGAATGTAGTGAAATAAAAGTAAAAGTTGTCAAAAATATAAATAGTAAAGTACAGATACCCCATAAAACGACTTAAGTACTAACTTAAAGTATTTTTACTTAAGTACTTTACACCACTGGTTTTGAACTCCAAGCACAGGACACATGGAAATTAATTTGCTTAGGCCAGGTGTCACGAACTACCTATAGCTCGCCAAGCAATTCTGAAAGTACATGCAATTTTAAGAAAATCTTTCTTAAAAAAGCCGAACCTAAAACAACATCTACCAATTAATTTCCAGCAATATCGCCCGTCTGTCTGTCTGTCTGTCTGTCTGTCTGGTGCACGCATTTGTCTATCACTCTGTATGTAGCCAGTTGATGTGATAACCATCTTGTGGGTTGACAGAAACACTTTCCCTGAAAAACGTCTTAATTCAATGTTAACTGCAAAATAGGTTAACCTGGCAGAAGTATATTATGAGTATGTACAGTACCAGTTTGCGACTGCACTTGAAGAAACGTTCAAAGTTCTTGAAATGTTCCGGATTGACTGACCTTCATGTCTTAAAGTAATGATGGACTGTTGTTTCTCTTTGCTTATTTGAGCTGTTCTTGCCATAATATGGACTTGGTCTTTTACCAAATAGGGCTATCTTCTGTATACCACCCCTACCTTGTCACAACACAACTGATTGGCTCAAACGCATTAAGAAGGAAAGAAATTCCACAAATTAACTTTTAACAAGGCACACCTGTTAATTGAAATGCATTCCAGGTGACTACCTCATGAAGCTGGTTGAGAGAATGCCAAGAGTGTGCAAAGCTGTCATCAAGGCAAAGGGTGGCTACTTTGAAGAATCTCAAATATAAAATATATTTTGATTTGTTTAACACTTTTTTGGTTACTAAGTGACTCCATATGTGTTATTTCATATTTTTGATGTCTTCACTATTATTCTATAATGTATAAAATTGTAAAAATAAAGAAAAACCCTTGAATGAGTAGGTGTGTCAAACTTTTGACTGGGACTGTATATCATTTGTATAAATTGTTTGTTATTTGCAAACTTTACCATGAAATGAGCAGCAACAGTACAGAACCATCACTAGACCTGCACATTAGACAGCACAACATTCCTCTCTCGACCAGCACATTAGACAGCACAACATTCCTCTCTCGACCAGCACATTAGACAGCACAACATTCCTCTCTCGACCAGCACATTAGACAGCACAACATTCCTCTCTCGACTAGCACATTAGACAGCACAACATTCCTCTCTCGACCAGCACATTAGACAGCACAACATTCCTCTCTCGACTAGCACATTAGACAGCACAACATTCCTCTCTCGACCAGCACATTAGACGGCACAACATTCCTCTCTCGACCAGCACATTAGACAGCACAACATTCCTTTTCTTGACCAGCACATTAGACAGCACAACATTCCTCTCTCGACCAGCACATTAGACAGCACAACATTCCTCTCTCGACCAGCACATTAGACAGCACAACATTCCTCTCTCGACCAGCACATTAGACGGCACAACATTCCTCTCTCGACCAGCACATTAGACAGCACAACATTCCTCTCTAGACCAGCACATTAGACGGCACAACATTCCTCTCTAGACCTGCACATTAGACAGCACAACATTCCTCTCTAGACCAGCACATTAGACAGCACAACATTCCTCTCTCGACCTGCACATTAGACGGCACAACATTCCTCTCTAGACCTGCACATTAGACAGCACAACATTCCTCTCTAGACCTGCACATTAGACAGCACAACATTCCTCTCTCGACTAGCACATTAGACAGCACAACATTCCTCTCTAGACCAGCACATTAGACAGCACAACATTCCTCTCTAGACCAGCACATTAGACAGCACAACATTCCTCTCTAGACCAGCACATTAGACAGCACAACATTCCTCTCTACACCAGCACATTAGACAGCACAACATTCCTCTCTAGACCAGCACATTAGACAGCACAACATTCCTCTCTAGACCAGCACATTAGACGGCACAACATTCCTCTCTCGACCAGCACATTAGACGGCACAACATTCCTCTCTCGACCAGCACATTAGACAGCACAACATTCCTCTCTAGACCTGCACATTAGACAGCACAACATTCCTCTCTAGACCAGCACATTAGACAGCACAACATTCCTCTCTAGACCAGCACATTAGACAGCACAACATTCCTCTCTCGACCAGCACATTAGACAGCACAACATTCCTCTCTCGACTAGCACATTAGACAGCACAACATTCCTCTCTCGACCAGCACATTAGACGGCACAACATTCCTCTCTCGACCAGCACATTAGACGGCACAACATTCCTCTCTCGACCAGCACATTAGACGGCACAACATTCCTCTCTCGACCAGCACATTAGACAGCACAACATTCCTCTCTCGACCAGCACATTAGACAGCACAACATTCCTCTCTCGACCAGCACATTAGACAGCACAACATTCCTCTCTCGACCAGCACATTAGACAGCACAACATTCCTCTCTCGACCAGCACATTAGATGGCACAACATTCCTCTCTCGACCAGCACATTAGACGGCACAACATTCCTCTCTAGACCAGCACATTAGACGGCACAACATTCCTCTCTAGACCTGCACATTAGACAGCACAACATTCCTCTCTAGACCAGCACATTAGACAGCACAACATTCCTCTCTCGACCTGCACATTAGACGGCACAACATTCCTCTCTAGACCTGCACATTAGACAGCACAACATTCCTCTCTAGACCTGCACATTAGACAGCACAACATTCCTCTCTCGACTAGCACATTAGACAGCACAGCATTCCTCTCTAGACCAGCACATTAGACAGCACAACATTCCTCTCTAGACCAGCACATTAGACAGCACAACATTCCTCTCTAGACCAGCACATTAGACAGCACAACATTCCTCTCTAGACCAGCACATTAGACAGCACAACATTCCTCTCTAGACCTGCACATTAGACGGCACAACATTCCTCTCTAGACCAGCACATTAGACGGCACAACATTCCTCTCTAGACCAGCACATTAGACAGCACAACATTCCTCTCTAGACCAGCACATTAGACAGCACAACATTCCTCTCTCGACTAGCACATTAGACAGCACAACATTCCTCTCTCGACCAGCACATTAGACAGCACAACATTCCTCTCTAGACCAGCACATTAGACAGCACAACATTCCTCTCTCGACCAGCACATTAGACAGCACAACATTCCTCTCTAGACCAGCACATTAGACAGCACAACATTCCTCTCTAGACCAGCACATTAGACAGCACAACATTCCTCTCTCGACCAGCACATTAGACAGCACAACATTCCTCTCTAGACCAGCACATTAGACAGCACAACATTCCTCTCTAGACCAGCACATTAGACAGCACAACATTCCTCTCTAGACCAGCACATTAGACAGCACAACATTCCTCTCTCGACTAGCACATTAGACAGCACAACATTCCTCTCTCGACTAGCACATTAGACAGCACAACATTCCTCTCTCGACTAGCACATTAGACAGCACAACATTCCTCTCTCGACTAGCACATTAGACAGCACAACATTCCTCTCTCGACTAGCACATTAGACAGCACAACATTCCTCTCTCGACTAGCACATTAGACAGCACAACATGCCTCACTAGACCAGCACATTAGACAGCACAACATTCCTCTCTCGACTAGCACATTAGACAGCACAACATTCCTCTCTAGACCAGCACATTAGACGGCACAACATTCCTCTCTCGACCAGCACATTAGACAGCACAACATTCCTCTCTCGACCAGCACATTAGACAGCACAACATTCCTCTCTCGACCAGCACATTAGACAGCACAACATTCCTCTCTCGACTAGCACATTAGACAGCACAACATTCCTCTCTAGACCTGCACATTAGACAGCACAACATTCCTCTCTCGACCAGCACATTAGACAGCACAACATTCCTCTCTCGACCAGCACATTAGACAGCACAACATTCCTCTCTCGACCAGCACATTAGACAGCACAACATTCCTCTCTCGACCAGCACATTAGACAGCACAACATTCCTCTCTCGACCAGCACATTAGACAGCACAACATTCCTCTCTCGACCAGCACATTAGACGGCACAACATTCCTCTCTAGACCTGCACATTAGACAGCACAACATTCCTCTCTAGACCTGCACATTAGACGGCACAACATTCCTCTCTCGACTAGATGTGCAATTAAAGGGCCAGATGCGCAATTAAAGGGGAATTACACTCAAAAATCAAAATGTGTTCGTTTTCTACCAGACCTAAAACAAAAAAAAGGTATTCTGATGTGATTTGAGCATTGACATGGACTCAGAACAGCCAAACTAATAATGGGGAAGGAAATTAAAAGGAAAACAATGTGACTGTAGTTCTTCCATCATAAGAAAATAATTCATAGCGTCTCATTTATAGTACTTAGCTACATGCATTGTTGATATGTCCGTCACAAAACAAAACAAACATGATCAGAGAGAGGGGGTCATTACCATACCCCTTCTGCCATGGTACACTCCCTCATTCTCTCACTGCAATGTCCACAAATGGCAGCTATTAGACTCCGCTAGCTATAATCTCAGTCACCTGAATGCTCAGTAAATCTACTCGTTGGGGTTTAGCTAACATCACGGAAAGGATGCGTTTCTTGGCGCTGTAACTCCGAACAAGGGGAGAAAAGGAAAAGAAGATCTAAACCAAGATTGTTTAAAAAAAAAAAAAACATAATTCTTGGCCTCACTGGGTAAGAAACCGATTAGTTAGCTTGCAAACTAGCTAGTTAGCTTAGCTTCCATCTGCTTTCCCCCTAAGCGAAGGTTGCATCTCGCCCTCTCTCGCTTCTCTCTCCGCGGTGGCCTCAAACGAGACCGCGGCTTGTAGTACGACTACTAGCGCCTGCTGCTTCTGTGGTCATGAAAAGCTGCTTTTGTCTGAAAAGGAGGGACACTGTGCCGCGAGTAACAGTTAAGTCGACGAGATTTAACGAGATGATGACAAATTTGGAGTAATAGATATGGATTGTATTGTTGCTAATTTGCTTTGCATTATTAACCTGCTAACTAGCTATTGATGGTGCATGCAAACTACCGAGAATGCTTTGACCTTCTTTTGGAGCGAAGAGGGTAATGTTAGCTAGCTTTGTTTACTAACTTAATTGCCAGTTCTACTGTTACCATAATATGGCAAGCCGTTTTATTATTTAATCGACTTTAGTTACCTAGCTAAGCTACAAATATGAATGAAACGTTAGCTAGCTAGCATGCCAGAGCACTGGCTGTGTTCGTTAGCTAAAGTTAGCAAAACATCGGCAAGAAGGGATGTGGCAATGTCAAGGACTCACATAATCGGCTAGTTAGCATTCTCTTACCAACGGTAAACCAAAGAGTAACTTCGCTACTAGCTAGCTAGCAGTGTATGTCTTTCCACAGCCGTATATTTACTACATAGCTAACGAACTAACTAGTTAGTTGGAGGAGGACGCTAGCTAGGTTTGTAGGTAGGCTAGGTCCCAGTCAACAAAGCAGGCCACTCATTTAGCTACACAGTGCATTCAGTCATACAACATTTTTTTTTTTTTATTACATTTACATTTTAGTCATTTAGCAGACGCTCTTATCCAGAGCGACTTACAGTTAGTGCATACATTTTTCATACTGGCCCCCCGTGGGAATCGAACCCACAACCCTGGCGTTGCAAGCGCCATGCTCTACCAACTGAGCTACAGGAGGCTACATTCCTTTTATCAAAGGCAATGGTACTGGCTACACCCCACGGTGATCTTTACTCTCATGAACAATAAGCAAGGTTCTCTGCAATCTTGTTGACCAGTTGTGCATATGCCTATTTGTTGGGAAGAAGTTGTGTATATAGATGAGCTATAATGCTATTCCTTTGCATGGCGTTCGGTCACTCAGAATATATTTTTTAAAGGCCTCAGATAAAATGCTAAACAGCCAAGAGACCCAGGCATTCGCTCTGTGATGTAACGTTAGGCTACAGCTAAGTATAATTGCGGTTTAGTCTCAAACTCTCTATTTGGATCAGCCACCTACCTTTTATACAGAAATGCACACTTCTTCCTATATAGGCCTATTGAATGTGATTCATCAGATTTTGTAAACAGTTTTGTAAGCATTACAATGCAATAGCCTAACCAGAGTCATTCAATTCGCAAAACGCTAGGATAGCTGGTAAATCCGATTTTGGTCTGTTTTCTGTAGTCAGTGCTTGGTGCTCTGCCAATGCCAAGGCATACAGAAGGCCCATCTACATACTGTAGATAGTAGTAGGCTACTGTAACTTTCATACTATATTAATTTGTTCTGGGATGTTGTTGCTGGATTCGTTCATCTTGAAAGGTTCGATCGTCTTTTATTGGGGTGTACGAGTTAACTTGTCCTACATAAGGTAGGCAAGGTTAAATGCTTGAGCTGCATCTCTGTGCAGAAAAGTAATTAAAAATCTGATGATGGACCTTGCTAATTTTAGCTGACACTTGTTCAGCAATTAATCGGATTTAGCCTCAGACCATGTTCTTACATGAAGAGGGAGGAAGTTAGCCTCAGACCATGTTCTTACATGAAGAGGGAGGAAGTTACAGTGGGGAAAAAAAGTATTTAGTCAGCCACCAATTGTGCAAGTTCTCCCACTTAAAAAGATGAGAGAGGCCTGTAATTTTCATCATAGGTACACGTAAACTATGACAGACAAAATGAGGAAAAAAAATCCAGAAAATCACATTGTAGGATTTTTAATGAATTTATTGGCATATGATGGTGGAAAATAAGTATTTGGTCAATAACAAAAGTTTCTCAATACTTTGTTATATACCCTTTGTTGGCAATGACACAGGTCAAACGTTTTCTGTAAGTCTTCACAAGGTTTTCACACACTGTTGCTGGTATTTTGGCCCATTCCTCCATGCAGATCTCCTCTAGAGCAGTGATGTTTTTGGGGCTGTCGCTGGGCAACACAGACTTTCAACTCCCTCCAAAGATTTTCTATGGGGTTGAGATCTGGAGACTGGCTAGGCCACTCCAGGACCTTGGAAATGCTTCTTACGAAGCCACTCCTTCGTTGCCGGGCGGTGTGTTTGGGATCATTGTCATGCTGAAAGACCCAGCCACGTTTCATCTTCAATGCCCTTGCTGATGGAAGGAGGGTTTCACTCAAAATCTCACGATACATGGCCCCATTCATTCTTTCCCTTTACACGGATCAGTCGTCCTGGTCCCTTTGCAGAAAAACAGCCCCAAAGCATGATGTTTCCAACCCCATGCTTCACAGTAGGTATGGTGTTCTTTGGATGCAACTCAGCATTCTTTGTCCTCCAAACATGACGAGTTGAGTTTTTACCAAAAAGTTATATTTTGGTTTCATCTGACCATATGACATTCTCCCCAATCCTCTTCTGGATCATCCAAATGCACTTCAGACGTGCCTGGACATGTACTGGCTTAAGCAGGGGGACACGCCTCGCACTGCAGGATTTTAGTCCCTGGCGGCGTAGTGTGTTACTGATGGTTGGCTTTGTTACTTTGGTCCCAGCTCTCTGCAGGTCATTCACTAGGTCCCCCGTGTGGTTCTGGGATTTTTGCTCACCGTTCTTGTGATCATTTTGACCCCACGGGGTGAGATCTTGCGTGGAGCCCCAGATCGAGGGAGATTATCAGTGGTCTTGTATGTCTTCCATTTCCTAATAATTGCTCCCACAGTTGATTTCTTCAAACCAAGCTGCTTACCTATTGCAGATTCAGTTTTCCCAGCCTGGTGCAGGTCTACAATTTTGTTTTTGGTGTCCTTTGACAGCTCTTTGGTCTTGGCCATTGTGAAGTTTGGAGTGTGACTGTTTGAGGTTGTGGACAGGTGTCTTTTATACTGATAACAAGTTCAAACAGGTGCCATTAATACAGGTAACGAGTGGAGGACAGAGGAGCCTCTTAAAGAAGAAGTTACAGGTCTGTGAGAGCCAGAAATCTTGCTTGTTTGTAGGTGACCAAATACTTATTTTCCACCATAATTTGCAAATTTGCCTACAATGGGATTTTCTGGATTTTTTTTCCTCAATTTGTCTGTCATAGTTGACGTGTACCTATGATGAAAATTACAGGCCTCTCTCATCTTTTTAAGTGGGAGAACTTGCACAATTGGTGGCTGACTAAATACTTTTTTTCCCCACTGTATGTGTCTGGTCTGTCATTGTGCGCTATTGCAAATGGGTGAATAAATATGTTGAGTTACAAATTGAGAGACCTGAAAGTACAGATTTTTAAACAAGGTAGCCACTACCTTCAGTTAAGACCTGTTGGTAGCCTATGCCTTTCTGTTTAGAATGCGAGACATTTTGGTTTGGCGTGGGGTACTTTTTCTTCGTGTTAATTACAGTAAGATGAGAGAAGAGGAAGCTTAAGGAGGACCTGTGTATTGAGGAAGTGACCCATGATTTCACCTACCTGCTATGGGAGCATAACATTTGGGTAGTTTCCTTTTACTACATTTGCCCATAACACTTAAATTGCTGTTTGTTTTGAGTTTCTCTCCAGAAAAGGGGTCAAGGAGGCAAATTGTTGGGGAAGTCCTGCTGTGTTAGGCTATGTAGGCTGGACTACAACCCTCTCAACAGAAGGATGCAGGGACCATAGCCGTAGGCTGTTTGTTTTTCTTAATGTGAGGACCAGTGCTAGCTTAATGCAAGCTGACTACTTAACTTGCCACCTACTCTGTTTTAACTGTCTTTGCCCTCAAACTAATCAAGACTGGTTAATGACACATTCCAGGCTCTGTCTCTCTGTCTCTCTCTCTCTGTCTCTCTCTCTCTGTCTCTCTCTCTCTCTGTCTCTCTCTGTCTCTCTCTCTCTGTCTCTCTCTCTCTGTCTCTCTCTCTCTGTCTCTCTCTCTCTCTCTCTTTCTGTCTGTCTGTCTGTCTGTCTGTCTGTGTGTGTGTGTCTCTCTCTCTCTCTCTCTCTCTCTCTCTCTCTCTCTCTCTCTCTCTCTCTCTCTCTGTGTGAGTCAAGAGTGTGTTCACTCACTGTTCAGCTCATGTCACTGTAAGCAGAGATACAGTGCCTGGATGGTCTCTGCAATCTTGGCAGCCGTGTTCCTCCCTGTCTCCTTGGCAATGGCTTTATTATTATTATTATTTTTTTTTAACGAGGAATTCAGATAGGACTCTGCTCGGTGTGGACCCGCTTCGCCCCATTAGCGTGTAAGTGGTATGCACATAGTGTAATGGGTGTGCATGTGCACTTCTTGGCTAGCCCAGAGACCCACCTAACCTCTGCTGTTGACAAATGCTGGATTCCTACAGGTTATACCAGGCACTATGCATTTGTTCTCGCTGTTTTTTAGGCACATGCTTGTGTGTACGATTTTAGGATGTCCTGGTTCTCCTGGTTCTGCGATGCCGCAGTGAATGAGTGAGTTAAAAACGGGTTGTACAGTATCCTAATGTCTCTGTGTCACTGTCAGGTGCCTGACGCCTAGTCACTTGTCAGGTCGCTCTGACTCTAGCCTGTCACCATCAGCTGCGTCAACCCCAGTGACTCAGAAACCCAGGATAACTCGACAGTCGTTTGCAGTCTTGAGGTTAAACGGGTGTCTTTTGTGTGTCATCACTCTGTACTATCTCCGAGGAGGGGGGGGGGGGGGGTTCTGTCTCCTCCTGAGCCTGTGGTATACATTTCACGTCGGCCTTTCCCTTTGCCTCAAACTGCTTCTGTTTACCTCACCGAGTTGACGCAGCCCCTTTTTATGTCAGTTGTTTTGGCAAGGGAGCCGGGTAGCCAAGGAGATACCAGGCGGGGGGCCCCGGTTGCCTAGGTAGCCTCCAGAGTGTTGCCTGCTCTGTGCAAACCCCAGAGTTCAGCTCTCGTTAATATGCTGCTATGTCTTGATGTCCCCCCAAGGCTCAATATTCAGAGGACAAAGGGGTAAATCCAATGCAAAATGTAAATAAAGTACTAACCACTAGGCTAAGTTCTGGTTTGAAGGCTGCCAGGTAGGGATTTGACCAATTTTACTTTTTTTCTTAACGTTTAAACTTCAAATTTTTTTTGGTTAAAACTATAGAACATTAAAAAAAATTCCAGGTGAAATCCAATTGCGTGGTATGACTGCTAGGGTGGCAATGAAGATCTACCACTGTCGTACAGTAGGCCTAGGCATCTGGAATCTGCTTTGTGGCTGTCCGAACGGCAGGTGAAGTTTTGTCCTGAAGACAACCGTTAATTAATTCACGTTGACTCTAGTGTTCCTTCCATTTGCTATGTGCATTAACAACTGACATTAAAAAATAAAACTAGCCAAGTGATCACAGTTCTTCTCCCTACATTCTCTTTTTCCTCCATAACGTGTCTCACTCAATTTCTGACCGCTCCCTCTACACCCCCAAGCCCCCATTAGGCCTACTGAAGTGATGGGATACACAAACAAAACTGGAGACGAGCTACAGTCCTGCCAAATCAAGACAGCTTTAACACCAATTCAAAATGGACTTGATAAAAGTAGGGAAATATGTGTTCCAACCACGAGCTGCAGTTGTGGAATATTTTAGGCTTTTTTTTGCCCCCCAACAAAAAAAAACCTAGACAGGTTCCAGACTGAAATATGCAGCAAAAATGTTTTGATGAAGGCAAATAGCGTTTTTATTCGTCTAGGGGCCTAGTTTGTTTCATGTTGAATAAAAGCCTGCCCACCAAGATTAAACTCACATATCAAACCCAGACCAAAAGAAACCACCAAATGTGGGTATCTACTGGTTAAAAGGGGAAGAATTTTCCCTTTCTAATGCTGTTAGTCTCAACTCCCATTATGAAGGTAATAACATCCTGTTGAAAAGGGAGTGAACGGTTCACAGTGATATTGATGAGTAAGACTAACTTGTTTCAGTAGCGCAAGTCGCGGCTCAAATGGCGCTCGCAGTCCTTCATTTAGCAAATTACCTCGCAACTTCACAAAGGCCATTGACAATGGCTACATATCAACTGCAATCATTTCTGTAATCAGCGCATTTTCCCCCAACTGTTAACGACGATGCACGCGGAGGACTTTATATCCGTGGCAAATCATTTGAAAGATGCATATCCCCTCTTACTAACGTTAGAGCATTGTTGTGTTAGGTAGACCTATTTGTTGACATTTTTTCCCTTTACGAAGATGATCGGGACTTTGAAAAATAAATATTCATAGCACTGATGCGCCCAACTTAAAGTTATGAGAACCACATTAAATCTAGGAGAAACTGAAAATAAGATTTTAAAATAAATTGATTGAGATACAGCCTATATGAATTCTATCTAGGCTACTTTTGAAGCACATTTTGTGCCCCACAAACTGTAAATATATTAGTTTATTATAAAAGCTAAAATGTTGATACGAATATGTCGTTGAAATGTGTCATTTGTGGAATATTAGGTTTCTACATTGTATAAAAGCAACATTTTCCTATTGCAGTACATTGAAAATTGAACACAGTCTCTTTAAAAACATCAGGTTTGTGATGACGACATGCAAGACATCTGTCATTCATTCATTGCTATGATCATTGATCTCCTGAAGAAGATATCCCTTTCTTTCTGTGCCCCCAAATGTTTGGATATACTGATAAAATTCCCAGGTTGTTAGCTAGCTAATGAGGTAACGTGACTGAACAAAGATTAAATAAATGGTTAACGACGTCGATGCACAAGTAGTTTTTAGAATGGCCCATGACATGGTTTATGAATTATGGCAGATCAGGGGGTTGGGTCAAGACGTTTACACAGATCAGACACGGACAGAGTATGATTAGCTCGGTTTCAAGGGTGTTTATTAATTGTGGTCCTCTGTAGCTCAGCTGGTAGAGCACGGCGCTTGTAACGCCAAGGTAGTGGGTTCGATCCCCGGGACCACCCATACACAAAAAAATTGATGCACGCATGACTGTAAGTCGCTTTGGATAAAAGCGTCTGCTAAATGGCATATTATTATTATTATTATTATTAATAAAATAATCAAAAGAAAAGGTTAGGTCTCCCCCATGAGACCCTCTCCAGGATACCGTCTCCAACTACACGGAAGTTACCTTACTTCCCCCAGTCCTCTCTCTCATATGCTGCCCTTCTGGCAGCTTTATGGGCCTTGCACAGCTGGTGAGCAATCCGCCCTTAATTACTCATCAGCCCCAATTAGTCCTGTCCGGGGAGCCCGTCGAGACCTGGCACGTCCAGCAGATGGAGCCACCGCCTCGTGCTGTATACTCCATCTGTTACCAGGCCTCGACAAGTCTCCCCCTGGTGGCTGACCTGCTGTACACCACAGAATGTAAAATGCTTTCCTGGTTATCCGCTACTGCTATAGGAAGATATGTGTGTTGCGCCGGTAATATGGGTCAGATCTGCGTACTGCTGGTGGGGTCGAAGCACTCTGTTCATCAGTCGCTGGAATGTGGGCGGGGCTCCGTGGAGACCAAATGGGAGCACCCGGTACTGGTACAGACTGTCTGGTGTTGAGAACGCTGTCTTCTCCCGGGTGGAGGCTTCCAATGGTACCTGCCAATATCCTTTGGTCAGGTCAAGGGTGCTGATGTACCGGGCCTTTCCCAATCGGTCGATTAGCTCGTCCACCCTCGGCATGGGGTAGGCGTCGAATACGCTTATGTCGTTCACCCCCCGGAAATCATTACAGAAGCGGAGGCTACCGTCCGGTTTGGGCACCAACACGATGGGGCTGCACCATGCACTGTGGGACTCTTCAACAACCCCCATCCTCAGCATAGCCTCCCACTTCTTGTTTCATGGCCTTCCGTTGGGCCTCCGGAATTCGATACGGCCTCTTTCTTACAGTTTCCCCGGGCCGGATATGGATGTGGTGTTCAATGAGGGTCGTGCGGCCCGGCTTCTCTGATAACACCGCCGTGTTCCGATCAACAAGCTCCCGGAGCTCTTGCTTCTGGGCCGGGTCAAGGTCCTCACTGCTCGGGACCACCACTGGTACCGTTGGCGTCCTGGGTCCCGACCATAACACGGCCAAGGCTGTCCTCTCGTGCCACTTCTTCAATAGGTTCACGTGGTAAATCTGAGGTTTCCGTCTCCCCGGTTGCCATACGCGGTAGTTGACAGGTCCCAGTTTCTCGACCACCTCGTATGGTCCATGCCA
The DNA here is from genome assembly GCF_020615455.1 of Coregonus clupeaformis. Classification (NCBI taxonomy): domain Eukaryota; kingdom Metazoa; phylum Chordata; class Actinopteri; order Salmoniformes; family Salmonidae; genus Coregonus; species Coregonus clupeaformis. The sequence goes on from NC_059206.1 coordinate 8,481,883, forward strand.
TGTTGCCAGGAACTTACTTTCGGCTGTGGGGATCAACACCAACAGCCTGTCTCCCACCTGGAATTCTCGGGGCTGGGCTCCCCGATTGTAGACCTGGGCTTGGGCGCGTTGGGCCTTCTCCATATGTTCCCTCACGACTGGCCAAATGGATGTCATCCGCTCCCGCATCGTCCCCACGTGCTCTACCACGCTGCGTTGGGCTTCCCACACCTCCTTGGCGAGGTCCAGTAGGCCACATGGCCTCCTCCCTTAGAGGAGTTCAAACGGGGAAAAACCCAGTGGAGGATTGGGGTACTTCTCGGATTGAGAACATTAGGTGGGGTAGCAGCTGGTCCCAGTTCTTCCCGTCCTGCTCAATGACCTTCCGCAGCATCTGTTTGAGCGTTTTGTTAAAGCGCTCAACGAGGCCATCCGTCTGCGGGTGAAAAACGGAGTTCCGGATCTGCTTGATCTGCATGAGGGAACACAACTCTTTCATGAGGTGGGACATAAACTCTGTACCTTGGTCTGTCAGGATCTCGTTCAGGATGCCCACCCGGCTAAAGAGGTGGAACAGCTCCCGGGCGATTCCCTTGGATACCGCCGCCCGTAGGGGAATGGCCTCGGGATACCGGGTGGCATAGTCTACTATTACCAAGATGTACCTGTGTCCTCGTGCAGTCTTTACCAGGGGTCCCACTATGTCCATGGCGATGCGTTCAAAGGGCACCCCGATGATCGTGTGCTTTCGGGTGTGGGCTTTCGGGGCAGTGAGTTGACACTCCGGGCAGCTGCGACAGTAGTCTTCCACGGCCCTCCTCTTCCCGGGCCAGTGGAACCAGGCGGCAACCCGTTCCCGGGTCTTCTCCATTCCCAGGTGCGCCCCCAACAGGTGGGTGTGGGCCAGCTGAAGAACGGTTCCTACGTACCGTCGGGGCAGCAACAACACCTCTCGACGTTCCCTCTGTTGGCGCGACACCTGATACAAAAGGTTATTCGTATCGCCGGTCACTCACCCCCGGAAGTAGCTGTCCATCCACCGCTATCACTTGGGCTGCGGCAGCTTTCAAATTCGGATCCGCCCACTGGGCCGTCCAGAATTGTCCCCTCAGTTGTCCCCCAACGGGGTCTCAACTGGCCCCTCGAAATCGAGGGGGAGGCTGGGCTCCTCCTCCAGTGGTTCCCCAGGGGGTTCGGGTTCTGGCTCCCACTCCGACTCCGGACCTGTAGAGTCAGGTTGGTTAACCGGTGTTGTCCTGACCGTACAGGCGAAGGGTCGTCCCCGCTCTCTTCTTCGGCCGGCTCGTATCTTTTTTTTCAACTCGTGCCCCCATAGGGCCGTGAACAGCGGACAATCCCGTCCCACTAGGATAGGTACCGGCAGCTCTGGTACTGCACCCACCGTCATCTGGCAGCTCACTTGTGGTGTCACGAGGTTGGTCCATACGGTGGGATTCCGCTTTGTGTCATCGTGACCACAGGAAATGGACATCTCCTTACCCCGTTCGGTCTCCTGGTTCAGCAGGCTCGTGGTTACGAGTGTAACCATGCTTCCGGAGTCTAATAGCGCTTCCGTGTCGTGTCCGTCAACCTTCACCGGGACCATGGGTGCAGTTGATTCATGGTGAGCCCAACAGGAGGTGACAGTTCACGGCATGACCCACCTGGCCTCCGGTGCTAGCTGATAGCATCGACTCCTCTCAAGCAGGGTAATTCCAGGCAATATGCCCCCGGGCGCCACACTCAAAACACCTCCGTTGGTCCATCTACCTTGTGTCGTCGGTGGCGAGTCGGCCCTTCCCCAGCCGTCTCTCCACGGGTTTGCGGTCCCTTGGCCCTGCCGACTGTCTGTTCGGGGTACACCGCGGTGGGGTTGTCCTTCCGTCCCCTCGCACAGGTCGCCGACTCGTCCCGGCTCCCCCTCAGTAGGGCCTGAGTGTTCTGATTCGACTCCACTGCTTCCAGGTGGCCCTCCAAGGTCTTGGGCGCGCATAGGCTCGCTGCCCTCTTCATGTCGTGGGGTAGCGCCCGTACGAAGCGATCCAGGACCACTATGTTGAGGAGGGAGAGGGTGGATACGTCGGTTAGGAGCCATGCCCTGGTGACGCGCAGAAGGTCGCTCATCTGGGCTCGGGGGGATGCGTCGGGTACGAACCTCCAGTCGTGGAACCGTTGAGCCCGATGGGCCAGGCTGTACCCGTAGCGGCTGAGTATCTCCCGTTTTGAGTCCGTCGTAGTTAGCTGCCTGTTAGTCGTTCAGGTCCCAATACACCTTTTGGGCATTCCCAGAGAGGAACGGGGCCAGCAGACTTTGCCCACTTTGGCCTTGGCCATCCAGCGCTGTCCGTTCAAACGTACAGAGGTATGTTTCAATGTCATCGTCTTCCGCTAGCTTGATTAAAAACGGGTTGGGATGGGTTTCAGGAGACGCTCCTCCTTGCAGCTTCCTGACTTCCTCCACGAGGCGGACGTTTTGTAGTCGCTGTTCCTCCAACGTTTGTTCCTGAACCGCCTGTTGTGCTTGTTGGACCCGGACGAACTGAGCTATCAACTCGTCCGCTGATGCTGTGTAAACGTCAACCCTGATCTGACCACGTTATCAAAATGCCCGCATTCTCCACCACTTGTGGCAGATCAGGGGGTTGGGTCAAGACGTTTACACAGATCAGACACGGACAGAGTATGATTAGCTCGGTTTCAAGGGTGTTTATTAATAAAATAATCAAAAGAAAAGGTTAGGTCTCCCCCATGAGACCCTCTCCAGGATACCGTTACTTCCCCCAGTCCTCTCTCATATGCTGCCCTTCTCGCAGCTTTATGGGCCTTGCACAGCTGGTGAGCAATCCGCCCTTAATTACTCACCAGCTCCCAATCAGCCCCAATTAGTCCTGTCCAGGAGCCCGTCGAGACCTGGCAGATGGAGCCACCGCCTCGTGCTGTATACTCCATCTGTTACCAGGCCTCGACAAGTCTCCCCCTGGTGGCTGACCTGCTGTACGCCACAGAATGTAAAATGCTTTCCTGGTTATCCGCTACTGCTATAGGAAGATATGTGTGTTGCGCCGGTAATATGGGTCAGATCTTTTGAGCTGGTTGGGCTAGAAGCAAGCCGTTTTTGCTGTAGTAATGGTGTGAACATGGCGCTAACAAATCTGCACTTGCTTGTTTATCTAGGGCGCTCGGAAACAACGGCACAGCGAAGCCTTATGCCCCGTTTCCATTGTGACGTATTTCATTAAGTACGAAAAAAGTATTAAAATGTATGCACTCACTACTGTAAGTCACTCTGGATAAGAGCGTCTTCTAAATGACTAAAATGTAAATTACGCCGTACGTCATCTTCACGGAGTCTTGTCCCGCTACTGAACGGACAAGTGTAGTGTAATGCAAGATGGAGGAGAGCCTGTCTCTCGTCAAAGATCACATTTATTTTGGAAGATTGCAAAATTACCTTTTCATTCACTACAGGATAAATATATTGTTTCAGGTGATAATAAAACATGTTTTGTTACTTTTTCCTCAACTTGTTTCTCTAATGTTATAGCAAGTCAAGCTAGCTTGCACTGCAGAGCAGCTAGCTAGCTAAAAGCTAGGCTAGGTTGAAGATACCATTGTAGCTAGCGACCTCCACCTAATAATTATAATAAAAAACAAACGTCATTACCATCACAATAAACTTAAACGGGAGGCAACAGTCAATATAATTGGCTTAACAGCCAATGTGTATTAGTTAACATTACTATTCAAATACAGTAGTACTCACTTATAGGAATAGGTCATTGTTAACAAGTTGCTAGCTATCCCATAAATCCATCACCGAAAACCACATTTTCTTCTTCTGTGGTTTGGTCATTACCTGTTCTTCAACGGACTCTGGCTGGACTGAAGATGAAGGAGAGAAAAAATCTTAAGTATGCGGCGTCTCCATTGATATGCAGGACATCCGGCGCAACGTAACGGAGTGCTTATGGGTATCAGTGCTCCCAAAATAAAACTCCTGGTCGCCCAGGAACATATTTCGTCGCACTTTAGAGCCCTGCCTGTTAGTGGTAGTTGTGTGATAACTGCACTGTGTTTTTAAATGTTGTGGAGAGATTCAACTTTTTAACGTTTAAATCATCACACCCAGACTGCCAGGTCAGGACCTCCATTCCGTGTCCTGTCTGTGAATCAGTGGAACCCATTTTTGCTGCGCTGTTCGAGACGACAGTGTTCTTTGCCATCTCTAATTCTGCTAAGCACTTCCAAAGCAATCTGATTCTGTTTGTTATTAAGGAGGCCAGGTTACCCTTTTTACCTCTGAGTAATTTGAATCCAGAGCAATCAGCTTTTCCTTAATACATGTCCATTGTTGTCTCTCCGTGTAGCCTGACATTTTCTTCTTGTTTTGTTAACTAGCATTTGATCAAGTTTGCTTTCAGGTAGACATCAGAGAAATCCTGCTCGTCTTGTCTATTAGGCAGTGGTAAATGGTCATAATCAGGCCACATCCTCTCTGGTGAAACTGAGCTCTCCTCTGGTCAAAACGAGTATCCTGTCCCCTCCCACTGCAACTGGGTGACCCACTGTGAGATGTTGTTCCAACATGTTCAGGTGCTGTTTGGCTCTAGTTGCTTAGTGTTTGTGCCCCGCCTGGAACAGTGGATGTATTGTTCTATTGGTGTTTCTGAGGTGCTGTCATGAAGCTTTTGTGTTTTGTTGTGTGAAGTCACAGGAGGAATGAGGCTGTGGGATTCTGTGGTCTGCACAGAGGAAGGGCACAGTTTTAAGGGCCCCAGTGAGACTGTTGAGACCAAAGGTGAATATGATTGATTGGATCAAATTTCTCTTGGTTTGAAACCCGTCTTCTGCAGTCTGCTGAATTGAGGAGAAGCAGAGAGGATAGTGTGATCCAAATATTTTTGTAGCGTTTATCGTTTCAAAATGCATTGAAAATATGAATTACTCATACAGTGCCTTCAGAAAGTATTCACACCCCTTGACTTTTTCTACATTTTGTTGTTTTACAGCCTGAATTTAAAATGGATTACATTTAGATTTTTTGTCACTGGCCTACACACAATACCCCATAACGTCAAAGTGGAATTATGTTTTTTTTTCGAAATTCTTAAAAATTAATTACAAATTAAAAGTCTTTGATGTCTTGAGTCAATAAGTATTCAACCCCTTTTATGGCAAGCCTAAATAAATTAAGGAGTAAAAATGTGCTTACCAAGTGACATAATAAGTTGTATGGCAATAATAGTGTTTAACATGATTTTTGATTGACTACCTCATCTCTGTACCCCACACATACAATTATCTGTAAGGTCCCTCAGTCCAGCAGTGAATTTCAAACACAGATTCACCGACAAAGACCAGGGAGGTTTTCCAATGCCTCGCAAAGAAGGGCACCTATTGGTAGATGGGTAAAAATAAAAAAGCAGACATTGAATATCTCTTTGAGCATGGTGAAGTTAATTACACGTTGGATGGTGTATCAATACACCCAGTCACTACAAAGATACAGGTGTCCTTCCTAACTCAGTTGCCAGTGAGGAAGGAAACCGCTCCAGGAATTCACCATGAGGCCAATGGTGACTTTAAAACAGTTACTGAGTTTAATGGCTGTGATAGGAGAAAACTGAGGAGGAAGCTTGTAAAGAAGGAAGCTTGTACAGAATAAAAAATATTCCAAAACATGCATCCTTTTTGAAGGCACTGTATAATGAGTCCCTGCCTGGTCTAACAGTAGGCTAATTCCAATCCCCTTAATGTAAGATGGGATCATCATTCTATGAACCTGCTAGTTCAACACTCCAAAAGTAGGCTATTGTGGTTTAGTTTTATTAACAAGCTTGTGGTCCTCTGTAGCTCAGCTGGTAGAGCACAGCGCTTGTAACGCCAAGGTAGTGGGTTCGATCCCCGGGACCACCCATACACAAAAATGCATGCACGCACGACTGTAAGTCGCTTTGGATAAAAGCGTCTGCTAAATGGCATATTATTATTATTATTATTATTATAAGTTAATACTTTTTTTTGTCATTTTGAACTTGCCTCTTGGTAATTATTCTGGGGTTGATCCTCCTAATGGTATTGTATCTTATGAACTTTTTTTTTTTTCTTAAGAAAATTCCTCAACAATATCTTAAGATTTCATGATTTTCTTACTGTGACGAGTACTGAGTATACGAAGAGGCAGACGCAGGAATGAACAAGGTCAAGGTTTACTCAAACAATGACAAAGAGAAATAACAAAGATAGAGGAACCGACACGAAGCTAAACAATCACACACAACATCATCCAGAACAGTCCCGGGCTAAATAGGGGTGGTGATGAGATGATGAGGTGCAGGTGCGCTGGAGGTGATTAGGGTGCGTTGGGTTTCCATTCCGGTGTTGCCGAGGTGGTGCGCTCAGTAGACCGGCGAATCAGAGCGCTGGAGGGGAGCAGCAACGAGAGGAGACGTGACACTTAAAAACGTCTCAAATATCTTCTTACAAATCTTCTTAAGGTGTTTGTTGCTAGGCAACTGTTTTAGCTAGCTATCTAGTTAGCATATTTCTTACTGAGATTACTGTTCTAAAACATGTTCTCGGGTTTAAAATAATCAATACTGAAATGTTCAGTTGAATGTTCAATTGCTTTCATGAGCTTTTTCTCTCACTGCCCTGAGTTTAAGACAAGGGTTTAGAACAAATTCAAGAGCTTTATTTTCAAGAATCGAAACATTTATTTTCGCAACAACGCAATAACATTTCTAATAACCTTTTTGAGGAATAGCAACTTTGCTTAAGGAAAACATTTCAGTTAAGAATGCATTTCTTCCTAAGGTCTTGTGAATCTGGGCCCAGGTCTCCAACTTCTAAAGTAGTTTGTGGTCTAAGGGTCTATTCTCAGTGACGAGAGTTGAGGAGAATTTCGAGAGATTCTCGAGAGGTATCGATGATTCTGGAGAGATATTACTGTAACGTAAACTTATTTCTCACGTCTCGACCGCTACCTCCTGAGGTCGCGCATGACACTTGCCCCCACTCTAAGCAGATCGGTGTAAACAGAATTGTCTCATTGAGCCCAACATTCATATCGTAAAAATACTAATAGACTAATGTTTTTAAAACAGCTGAAATGTATAGACATTTTCATTTATATTTGAGACTTGTTTTATTGAGTTTTCACCTGAAATGGCAGTTAACAGCCTGTTACATTCTGAAGTTGGCTGCTGTATTTGCCACATGCACTGAATACAACAGGTGTAAGTAGACCTTAGAGTGAAATGCATACTTACAAGCCCTTAACCAACAATGCAGTTTTAAGAACAATAAGTGTTAATTAAAGAGCAGCGGTAAAATAAAATAACAGTAGGGAGGCTATATACAGGGGGTACAGAGTCAATGTGCGGGGGCACTGGTTAGTCGAGGTAATTGAGGTAATATGTACATGTGGGTAGAGTTAAAGTGACTACATAGATAATAAACAGAGAGTAGCAGCAGCGTAAAAGAGGAGGTGGGGTGGGGTGGGGGGGGCAATGCACATAGTCCGGGTAGCCATGTTTAGCTGTTCAGGAGTCTTATGGCTTGGGGGTAGAAGCTGTTAAGAAGCCTTTTGGACCTAGACTTGGTGCCCCGGTACCGCCTGCCGTGCGGTAGCAGAGAGAACAGTCCATGACTAGGGCGGCTGGAGTCTTTTGACAATTTTTAGGGCCTTCCTCTGACACCGCCTGGTATAGAGGTCCTGGATGGCAGGAAGCTTGGCCCCAGTGATGTACTGGGCTGTACGCAGTAGTAGCTCGCTGCCCACCTATGAGTAGCTCTCCAAACAATTCTGAAAGTACATGTATTTTTCACGTGTTCCACCGCAAACTTTCATTAACAAGTCTCACAAGTAGCTATCAGACACTTCAAGCTTCTCTACTATCAGGAATTGAGATGTATGTATGTATGTATGTATGTATGTATGTATGTATGTATGTATGTATGTATGTATGTATGTGTATATACAGTGGGGGAAAAAAGTATTTAGTCAGCCACCAATTGTGCAAGTTCTCCCACTTAAAAAGATGAGGCCTGTAATTTTCATCATAGGTACACGTCAACTATGACAGACAAATTGAGAATTTTTTTTCTCCAGAAAATCACATTGTAGAATTTTTAATGAATTTATTTTCAAATTATGGTGGAAAATAAGTATTTGGTCACCTACAAACAAGCAAGATTTCTGGCTCTCACAGACCTGTAACTTCTTCTTTAAGAGGCTCCTCTGTCCTCCACTCGTTACCTGTATTAATGGCACCTGTTTGAACTTGTTATCAGTATAAAAGACACCTGTCCACAACCTCAAACAGTCACACTCCAAAGTCCACTATGGCCAAGACCAAAGAGCTGTCAAAGGACACCAGAAACAAAATTGTAGACCTGCACCAGGCTGGGAAGACTGAATCTGCAATAGGTAAGCAGCTTGGTTTGAAGAAATCAACTGTGGGAGCAATTATTAGGAAATGGAAGACATACAAGACCACTGATAATCTCCCTCGATCTGGGGCTCCACACAAGATCTCACCCCGTGGGGTCAAAATGATCACAAGAACGGTGAGCAAAAATCCCAGAACCACACGGGGGGACCTAGTGAATGACCTGCAGAGAGCTGGGACCAAAGTAACAAAGCCTACCATCAGTAACACACTACGCCGCCAGGGACTCAAATCCTGCAGTGCCAGACGTGTCCCACTGCTTAAGCCAGTACATGTCCAGGCCCGTCTGAAGTTTGCTAGAGTGCATTTGGATGATCCAGAAGAGGATTGGGAGAATGTCATATGGTCAGATGAAACCAAAATAGAAGTTTTTGGTCAAAACTAAACTCGTCGTGTTTGGAGGACAAAGAATGCTGAGTTGCATCCAAAGAACACCATACCTACTGTGAAGCATGGGGGTGGAAACATCATGCTTTGGGGCTGTTTTTCTGCAATAGGACCAGGACGACTGATCCGTGTAAAGGAAAGAATGAATGGGGCCATGTATCGTGAGATTTTGAGTGAAAACCTTCCATCAGCAAGGGCATTGAAGATGAAACGTGGCTGGGTCTTTCAGCATGACAATGATCCCAAACACACCGCCCGGGCAACGAAGGAGTGGCTTCGTAAGAAGCATTTCAAGGTCCTGGAGTGGCCTAGCCAGTCTCCAGATCTCAACCCCATAGAAAATCTTTGGAGGGAGTTGAAAGTCTGTGTTGCCCAGCGACAGCCCCAAAACATCACTGCTCTAGAGGAGATCTGCATGGAGGAATGGGCCAAAATACCAGCAACAGTGGTTGAAAACCTTGTGAAGACTTAAAGAAAACGTTTGACCTGTGTCATTGCCAACAAAGGGTATATAACAAAGTATTGAGAAACTTTTGTTATTGACCAAATACTTATTTTCCACCATAATTTGCAAATAAATTCATTAAAAATCCTACAATGTGATTTTCTGGATTTCTTTTCCTCATTTTGTCTGTCATAGTTGACGTGTACCTATGATGAAAATTACAGGCCTCTCTCATCTTTTTAAGTGGGAGAACTTATATATATATATATATATACAGTGGGGGAAAAAAGTATTTAGTCAGCCACCAATTGTGCAAGTTCTCCCACTTAAAAAGATGAGAGAGGCCTGTAATTTTCATCATAGCTACACGTCAACTATGACAGACAAAATGAGAAAAAGAATTCCAGAAAATCACATTGTAGGATTTTTAATGAATTTATTTGCAAATTATGGTGGAAAATAAGTATGTGGTCACCTACAAACAAGCAAGATTTCTGGCTCTCACAGACCTGTAACTTCTTCTTTAAGAGGCTCCTCTGTCCTCCACTCGTTACCTGTATTAATGGCACTTGTTTGAACTTGTTATCAGTATAAAAGACACCTGTCCACAACCTCAAACAGTCACACTCCAAACTCCACTATGGCCAAGACCAAAGAGCTGTCAAAGGACACCAGAAACAAAATTGTAGACCTGCACCAGGCTGGGAAGACTGAATCTGCAATAGGTAAGCAGCTTGGTTTGAAGAAATCAACTGTGGGAGCAATTATTAGGAAATGGAAGACATACAAGACCACTGATAATCTCCCTCGATCTGGGGCTCCACGCAAGATCTCACCCCGTGGGGTCAAAATGATCACAAGAACGGTGAGCAAAATCCCAGAACCACACGGGGGGACCTAGTGAATGACCTGCAGAGAGCTGGGACCAAAGGAACAAAGCCTACCATCAGTAACACACTACGCCGCCAGGGACTCAAATCCTGCAGTGCCAGACGTGTCCCCCTGCTTAAGCCAGTACATGTCCAGGCCCGTCTGAAGTTTGCTACAGTGCATTTGGATGATCCAGAAGAGGATTGGGAGAATGTCATATGGTCAGATGAAACCAAAATATAACTTTTTGGTAAAAACTCAACTCGTCGTATTTGGAGGACAAAGAATGCTGAGTTGCATCCAAAGAACACCATAACTACTGTGAAGCATGGGGGTGGAAACATCATGCTTTGGGGCTGTTTTTCTGCAAAGGGACCAGGACGACTGATCCGTGTAAAGGAAAGAATGAATGGGGCCATGTATCGTGAGATTTTGAGTGAAAACCTCCTTCCATCAGCAAGGGCATTGAAGATGAAACGTGGCTGGGTCTTTCAGCATGACAATGATCCCAAACACACCACCCGGGCAACGAAGGAGTGGCTTCGTAAGAAGCATTTCAAGGTCCTGGAGTGGCCTAGCCAGTCTCCAGAGCTCAACCCCATAGAAAATCTTTGGAGGGAGTTGAAAGTCCGTGTTGCCCAGCGACAGCCCCAAAACATCACTGCTCTAGAGGAGATCTGCATGGAGGAATGGGCCAAAATACCAGCAACAGTGTGTGAAAACCTTGTGAAGACTTACAGAAAACGTTTGACCTGTGTCATTGCCAACAAAGGGTATATAGCAAAGTATTGAGAAACTTTTGTTATTGACCAAATACTTATTTTCCACCATAATTTGCAAATAAATTCATAAAAAATCCTACAATGTGATTTTCTGGAGAAAAAAAATCTCAATTTGTCTGTCATAGTTGACGTGTACCTATGATGAAAATTACAGGCCTCTCTCATCTTTTTAAGTGGGAGAACTTGCACAATTGGTGGCTGACTAAATACTTTTTTCCCCCACTGTATATGTGTATATATATATATATATATATATATATACTATTGAATTGACTGGTTGGAAATCCCCCTCATTGCTCACAGAGTGGTCTTTGCTCACCGCTACGGATCTCAACGTCCTTTCCCCCGCTCCGCAAAAAATCGCTCAGACTTTCCCCAAAACCTTCTCAATTAAATGTTAACTGCAAAGGCTTACCTTTAGGCTTACCTTTAGGCTTACCTTTAGGCTTACCTTTAGGCTTACCTGGCAGAATCATTATTATTTGTATCAATCGCGTGGCCTTTTTGTTTTGCAGAAGCAAAAACATCGCTAGACCAGCCCATTCCTCACTCGCAAAATGCGCAATTAAAGAGATATTGTACTCAAATCTAAATGTATTTATTTTTATTCAAAAATGGTATTCGGATGTGAGTTAACCATTGACATGGACTCAGAACAGCACATGTTATTGTTTCTCTATGAATAATTGTAATTTTGAGAGTTAAAAAAAAATCCCAAACCAGGAAGAATAAAACCGAATAAGTAATTCTGGAAAATACAAAGACCTGCTTATTTGAAAGCTAAGAAAATAAATGTATGAGTAGCATGTGACATGTTTCATAATTTAAAAGTAGCCCTCATGCTAGAAAATGTTGGACACCTCCTCTAATCTTTTACCATAGCCAGCGTGTCTTGCTACCAGTCACTAGCACTGGGTCCATAACATAGATCTGTGCTTAACATAGATAACATAACATAACATAGATCTGTGCTTAACTTTTACATTAAACCTGTTTCTCTTGCCCTTTTCAACCCAATCTAGCCTATCAGACATTTCTGGAGGCGCTGAAACCTAGCTGCGTTTCTTCCTTCCCCAGAACTCTCCGATGATGCCTGAGGTTCGGGACCTTTCAGATGCACTGCCGGAGTTGCCCATGGACCCCATCACTGGCGTGGGGGTGGTGGCCTCGCGAAACAGAGCGCCTACTGGCTACGATGTGGTGAGTACATCAAGGAGGGAGGAGGACTCAGGAAAGATGTGTTAAAAAAAAGATCAAATCAGCCTGTTTGATGAAGGATTAGCCACACAAGCTATTTTTTTTATGTTGGCATGTGATGTTCATCACATATTTATTGTGTTGATTCTTACACTGATGTAGGCTCATAGTTAGGGATGTAACAATTCACCGATACGCATCAGTCCCCAATTCAAATGTTTAAGATGCAAGTGCATCGGTCAGCGGACCCCAAACCAATGCAAATGCAGAATGCGTTGGTCAGAAAATAGATTCAAAGGTTACGAATCGCCACTAACAATCTTTGCTCATATTACATTCTTTCTGGCTTTTCGAAAATACCTCTTCTTTTGTGACAACTGATGCGTCCTCTCTCCTTCGGTGTCAAACTGCTAGGTTAGTGTTGACTTTTAATATGTTAGGTTGTTATCTATGCGCTGTTGAATTAGTTAAAAGTAAGGTAACGGAGACAACTCTGATCTGGCTATACCTGCTGAACGGGGCTTACAATTGCCTGACGACTCAAACAGAATTATTCCGCTGCTGTATTGTTCGCTGGGCGTGGCGTAGCGTTTGGCCGGAGCCAAAAGTCTGGGTAACCAGGCAAGGCCTACAATAGATTTTGATTTTGATTTTTCAGTTTCCGCAGCAGTTTTGGTAGTTTAGCTTAAAACAATCAGTGTGTATATATAGTCATTTTTAGATATACAGGGTAAAGTTGATAATTTCATAACGAGGACACCAAGGTGTACTGCATGGCCGACACGAGAGGAGAAGATCACTGTAAACATTTCGAATTTGAGACTGGGGGTGAAATCCAAAGGTGTGGCTTTGTCATAGTAACGTGTCAATAGTTATCGTTTACAAATTAGCTATCTCAAACACTTCATCTGCAAAAACGACTAGTTAATTAGTGGGTGATGGTGATTTCAGAACCCAATATATATGCCCCCCTTAAAAAACAGACTACATAAATTAACGGAAAGTGGTGCGTGCATATGTACAGTTGAAGTCGGAAGTTTACATACACCTTAGCCAAATACATTTAAACTCAGTTTTTCACAATTCCTGACATTTAATCCTTGTAAATATCCCCTGTCTTAGGTCAGTTAGGATCACCACTTTTATTTTAAGAATGTGAAATGTCAGAATAATTGTAGAGAGAATGATTTATTTCAGCTTTTATTTATTTCATCACATTCCCAGTGGGTCAGAAGTTTACATACACTCAATTACAAGCATTTCGCTACACCCGCTATAACATCTGCTAAACACGTATGTGACAAATACAATTTGATTTGATTTGAATTAGTATTTGGTAGCATTGCCTTTGTTTAACTTGGGTCAAACATTTCAGGTAGCCTTCCACAAGCTTCCCACAATAAGTTGGGTGAATTTTGGCCCATTCCTCCTGACAGAGCTGGTGTAACTGCTCGCACACGCTTTTTCAGTTCTGCCCACACATTTTCTATAGGATTGAGGTCAGGGCTTTGTGATGGCCACTCCAATACCTTGACTTTGTTGTCCTTAAGCCATTTTGCCACAACTTTTCAAGTATGCTTTGGGTCATTGTCCATTTGGAAGACCCATTTGCGACCAAGCTTTAACTTCCTGACTGATGTCTTGAGATGTTGCTTCAATATATCCACATAATTGTCCTTCCTCATGATGCCATCTATTTTGTGAAGTGCACCAGTCCCCCCTGCAGCAAAGCACCCCCACAGCATGATGCTGCCACCCCCGTGCTTCACGGTTGGGATGGTGTTCTTCGGCTTGCAAGCCAACCCCTTTTTCCTCCAAACATAATGATAGTCATTATGGCCAAACAGTTCTGTTTTTGTTTCATCAGACCAGATGATGAAACCGTACAACCACCGTACCTATAATAATAATAATAATAATATGCCATTTAGCAGACGCTTTTATCCAAAGCGACTTACAGTCGTGCGTGCATACATTTTTGTGTATGGGTGGTCCCGGGGATTGAACCCACTACCTTGGCGTTACAAGCGCCGTGCTCTACCAGCTGAGCTACAGAGGACCACATACCTGCGGGCGGCAGGTAGCTTAGTGGTTAAGAGCGTTGTGCCAGTAACCAAAAGGTCGCTGGTTCTAATCCCCGAGCCGACTAGGTGAAAAACCTGTCGATGTGCCCTTGAGCAAGGCACTTAACCCTAATTGCTCCTGTAAGTCGCTCTGGATAAGAGCGTCTGCTAAATGACCAATTTATTTTTATTTATTTACCAGAGGACATTTCTCCAAAAAGTACGATCTTTGTCCCCATGTGCAGTTGCAAACCGTAGTCTGGCTTTTTTATGGCGGTTTTGGAGCAGTGGCTGCTTCCTTGCTGAGCGGCCTTTCAGGTTATGTCGATATAGGACTAGTTTTACTGTGGATATAGATACTTTTGTACCTGTTTCCTCCAGCATCTTCACAAGGTCCTTTGCTGTTGTTCTGGGATTGATTTAGACTTTTCGCACCACAGTACGTTAATCTCTAGGAGACAGAACGCGTCTCCTTCCTGAGCGGTATGACGGATGCGTGGTCCCATGGTGTTTATACTAGCATACTATTGTTTGTACAGATGAACGTGGTACCTTCAGGCATTTGGAAATTGCTCCCAAGGATGAACCAGACTTGTGGAGGTCTACAAAAAAAAATCTGAGGTCTTGGCTGATTTCTTTTGATTTTCCCATGATGTCAAGCAAAGAGGCACTGAGTTTGAAGGTAGGCCTTGAAATACATCCACAGGTACACCTGCAATTGATTCAAATGTTGTCAATTAGCCTATCAGAAGCCTCTAAAGCCATAACATCATTATCTGGAATTTTCCATGCTGTTTAAAGGCACAGTCAACTTAGTGAGTATAAACTTCTGACCCATTGGAATTGTGATACAGTGAATTATAAGTCAAATAATCTGTCTGTAAACAATTGTTGGAAAAATTACTTGTGTCATGCACAAAGTAGATGTCCTAACCGACTTGCCAAAACTATAGTTTAACAAGACATTTGTGGAGTGGTTGAAAAACTAGTTTCAATGACTCCAACCTAAGTGTATGTAAACTTCTGACTTCAACTGTATTCACCCCCTTTGCTATGAAGCCCCTAAATAAGATCTGGTGCAACCAATTACCTTCAGAAGTCACATAATTAGTTAGATTGCACACAGGCGGACTTAATTTAAGTGTCACATGATCTGTCACATGATCTCAGTATATATACACCTGTTCTGAAAGGCCCCAGAGTCTGTAACACCACTAAGCAAGGGGCACCACCAAGCAAGCGGCACCATGAAGACCAAGGAGCTCTCCAAACAGGTCAGGGACAAAGTTGTGGAGAAGTACAGATCAGGGTTCGGTTATAAAAAAATATCAGAAACTTTGAACATCCCACGGAGCACCATTAAATCCATCATTAAAAAATTGAAAGAATATGGCACCACAACAAACCTGCCAAGAGAGGGCCACCCACCAAAACCCACGGACCAGGCAGGAGGGCCTTAATCAGAGAGGCAACAAAGAGACCAAAGATAACCCTGAAGGAGCTGCAAAGCTCCACAGCGGAGATTGGAGTATCTGTCCATAGGACCACTTTAAGCCGTACACTCCACAGAGCTGGGCTTTACGGAAGAGTGGCCAGAAAAAAGCCATTGCTTTAAGAAATAAATAAGCAAACACGTTTGATGTTCGCCAAAAGGCATGTGGGAGACTCCCCAAACATATGGAAGAAGGTACTCTGGTCAGATGAGACAAAAATTTTGGTTTTTGGCCATCAAGGAAAACGCTATGTCTGGTGCAAACCCAACACCTCTCATCACCCCGAGAACACCATCCCCACAGTGAAGCATGGTGGTGGCAGCATCACGCTGTGGGGATGTTTTTCATCGGCAGGGACTGGAAAACTGGTAAAAATTTAAGGAATGATGGATGGCGCTAAATACAGGGAAATTCTTGAGGGAAACCTGTCTCAGTCTTCCAGAGATTTGAGACTGGGAAGGAGGTTCACCTTCCAGCAGGACAATGACCCTAAGCATACTGCTAAAGCAACACTTGAGTGGTTTAAGGGGAAACATTTAAATGTCTTGGAATGGCCTAGTCAAAGCCCAGACCTCAATCCAATTGAGAATCTGTGGTATGACTTACAGATTGCTGTACACCAGCGGAACCCATCCAACATGAAGGAGCTGGAGCAGTTTTGCCTTGAAGAATGGGCAAAAATCCCAGTGGCTAGATGTGCCAAGCTTATAAAGACATACCCCAAGAGACTTGCAGCTGTAATTGCTGCAAAAGGTGGCTCTACAAAGTCTTGACTTTGGGGGGTGAATAGTTATGCACACTTAAGTGTTCTGTATTTTTGTCTTATTTCTAATTTGTTTCACAATAAAAAATATTTTGCATCTTCAAATGTTGTGTAAATCAAATGATACAAACCCCCCCCAAAAAATCCATTTTAATTCCAGGTTGTAAGGCAACAAAATAGGAAAAATGCCAAGGGGGGTGAATTCTTTCGCAAGCCACTGTACATCATTTACACACACAGAGAGAGAAGTCCAGCTCAGACCGATCCAGCTCATCAGCAACACATGTTAGTGCATCGAATCGTTTCAAACTAAAATCTATGGTTCCTGTATCGTATCGGAGCTCATGTACAGTGAGGGGAAAAAAGTATTTGACCCCCTTCTGATTTTGTACATTTTCCCACTGACAAAGACATGATCAGTCTATAATTTTAATGGTAGGTTTATTTGAACAGTGAGAGACAGAATAACAACAAAACAATCCAGAAAAATGCATGTCAAAGATTTTATAAATTGATTTACATTTTAATGAGGGAAATAAGCATAATGTTTCCACCTCCATGTTCGACGGTGGGGATGGTGTTCTTGGGGTCATAGGCAGCATTCCTCCTCCTCCAAACACGGTGAGTTGAGTTGATGCCAAAGAGCTCGATTTTGGTCTCATCTGACCACAACACTTTCATCCAGTTCTCCTCTGAATCATTCAGATGTTCATTGGCAAACTTCAGACAGGCCTGTATATGTGCTTTCTTGAGCAGGGGGACCTTGTGGGCGCTGCAGGATTTCAGTCCTTCACGGCGTAGTGTGTTACCAATTGTTTTCTTGGTGACTATGATCCCAGCTGCCTTGAGATCATTGACAAGATCCTCCTGTGTAGTTCTGGGCTGATTCCTCACCGTTCTCATGATCATTGCAACTCCACGAGGTGAGATCTTGCATGGAGCCCCAGGCCGAGGGAGATTGACAGTTATTTTGTGTTTCTTCCATTTGCGAATAATCACACCAACTGTTGTGACCTTCTCACCAAGCTGCTTGGCAATGGTCTTGTAGCCCATTCCAGCCTTGTGTAGGTCTACAATCTTGTCCCTGACATCCTTGGAGAGCTCTTTGGTCTTGGCCATGGTGGAGAGTTTGGAATCTGATTGATTGATTGCTTCTGTGGACAGGTGTCTTTTATACAGGTAACAAGCTGAGATTAGGAGCACTCCCTTTAAGAGTGTGCTCCTAATCTCAGCTCATTACCTGTATAAAAGACACCTGGGAGCCAGAAGTCTTTCTGATTGAGAGGGGGTCAAATACTTATTTCCCTCATTAAAATGCAAATCAATTTATAACATTTTTGACATGCTTTTTTCTGGATTTTTTTGTTGTTATTCTGTCTCTCACTGTTCAAATAAACCTACCATTAAAATTATAGACTGGTCGTTTCTTTGTCAGTGGGCAAACATACAAAATCAGCAGGGGATCAAATACTTTTTTCCCTCACTGTATGTAGATGCGTATTGAATAATCTGGAAAGGGAGAGATGCACATTCCTACCCCTAGTCCTAGTTGTACTTTTGAATGTGAAACAACATCCTGCAGTTTGAGTCTCCTTGAGCATTGCAGCCAGCAGCCTTGTGTTTATGATTCAGAAGGTGGCCATCTTGTTAGCCTGTTGAAGTTCTCTAGGCCTCCACACGGTAGTAGCCTCTCAGCTGTGCCTCATCCATTCTGCTGGCACCCAGAGCATCACTCATAGTGTGCCCAAGTTGAACTGGAGTGCAAGTTTACATGGACATACTACTACATGGTGCTATTTAATGAAGCTGCCAGTTGAGGACCTGTGAGGCGCCTGTTTCTCAAACTAGACACTAATGTATTTGTCCTCTTGCTCAGTTGTTCACCGGGGCCTCCCACTCCTCTTTCTATTCTGGTTAGAGCCAGTTTGCGCTGTTCTGTGAAGGGAGTAGTACACAGCGTTGTACGAGATCTTCAGGTTCTTGGCAATTTCTCGCATGGAATAGCCTTAGTTTCTCAGAACAAGAATAGACTGACGAGTTTTAGAAGAAAGTTCTTTGTTTCTGGCCATTTTGAGCCTGTAATCGAACCCACAATTGCTGATGCTCCAGATACTCAACTAGTCTCAAGAAGGCCAGTTTTATTGCTTCTTTAATCAGCACAACAGTTTTCAGCTGTGCTAACATAATTGCAAAAGGGTTTTCTAATGATCACTTGGATTAGCAAAACACAACGTGCCATTGGAACACAGGACTGATGGTTGCTGATAATGGGCCTCTGTATGCCTATGTAGATATTCCATTAAAAATCTGCCGTTTCCAGCTACAATAGCCATTTACAACATTAACAATGTCTACACTGTATTTCTGATCAATTTGATGTTATTTTAATGGACCAAAAAATTGCTTTTCTTTCAAAAACAAGGACATTTCTAAGTGACCCCAAACTTTCGAGCGATAGTGTAAGTATTTTGATATTATTGTTTAAATATTGGAATGTATTTGGAAATACACTTGGAAATTATTGGCATGCATTTAAAAAATACTCAAATGCATAGAAAAGTGTATTTTCAAATTCAACACAGATTCAACCACAAAGAGCAGGGTTGTTTTCCAATTCTTCGCAAAGAAGGGCAACTATTGCTAGATCAAATAAATAAAAAACGCAGACATTGAACATTCCTTTGAGCATGGTGAAGTTGTTCATTACACTTTGGATGGTGTATCAATACACCCAGTCACTGCAAAGATACAGGTGTCCTTCCTAACTCAGTTGCCGGAGAGGAAGGAAACCGCTCAGGGATTTCACCATGAGGGCAATGGTGCCTTTAAACAATTAGAGTTTAATGGCTGTGATAGGAGAAAACTGAGGATGGATCACGACATTGTAGTTACTCCACAATACTAACCTAATTGACAAAGTGAAAAGAAGGAAGCCTGTACAGAATAAAAAATATTCCAAAACATTCATCCTGTTTGCAACAAGGCTCTAAAGTAATACTGCAAAGAATGTGGCAAAGTGGATTCACTTTTTGTCCTGAATACAACGTGTTATGTTTGGGGCAAATCCAACACATTACTGAGTACCACTATCTATTGTAGTGTATTAGGATTATGCCTTTGTTAAATGTTTTTCATGAAGAAATGGAATGTTGTTTATGTTAGTTCAAAAGTAGTCCGTTTTAGGGTGACGCCCCAGGGGAGACCGGTGATTGGACGAAAGAGGGAGCAACCCATTTTTGCCATTGTTTATAAGTATGAGCTAGACAAAGAGGCGGCAGAAGCATTCAGATTAATTTGGGACGGTGCTTCTCCAGACACCGCGGGTCTGTAACTTATGCTGTAAACTTGTGATATTAATAAAAGCTTATAATCAAGGTGCAGCCTAAGCGGACTCTTTGTTTGACAGCAATAGCCACCAACAGCCGACGGGACACGATACTATATTTTCAGGCATAGTGGTGGCTTCATCATGTTATGGGTATGTTTGTAATCGTTAAGGACGGGGGAATTTTTTCTGGATAAAAAAGAAACGGAATGGAGCTAAGCAAAGGCAAAATCCTAGAGGAAAACCTGGTTCAGTCTGCTTTCCACCAGACACTGGGAGATTAATTCACCTTTCAATGGGACAATAACCTAAAACACAAGGCCAAATATACACTGGAGTTGCTTACCAAGAAGACAGTGGCTCAGTTACAGTTTTGACTTAAATCTGCTTGAAAATATTTGGCAAGACCTGAAAATGGCTGTCTAGCAATGATCAACAATCAATTTGACAGAGCATGAAGAATTTTGAAAATAATAATGGGCGAATGTTACACAATCAAGGTGTGGAAAGCTCTTAGAGACTGAAGAAGGTGCTTCTACAAAGTATTGACTGAGGGGTGTGAATACTTCTATAAATGAGATATTCCTGTAGTTCATTTTCAATGCATTTGCAAAAAAAAAAAAAAATAACATGTTTGTAACTTTGTCAGAGAATGCCAAGAGTGTGCAAAGCTGTCATCAAGGCAAAAGGTGGCTATTTGAAGAATCTCAAATCTCAAATATAGTCGTGGTCAAAAGTTTTGAGAATGACACAAGTCTTGGTCTTCACAAAGTTTGCTGCTTCAGTGTTTTTAGATATTTTTGTCAGATGTTACTATGGTATACTGAAGTATAATTACAAGCATTCCATAAGTGTCAAAGGATTTTATTGACAATTACATTAAGTTTGTGCAAAGAGTCAATATTTGCAGTGTTGACCCTTCTTTTTCAAAACCTCTGCAATCTGCCCTGGCATGCTGTCAAATAACTTCTGGGCCACATCCTGACTGATGGCAGCCCATTCTTGCATAATCAATGCTTGGAGTTTGTCAGAATTTGTGGGGTTTTGTTTGTCCACCCGCCTCTTGAGGATTGACCACAAGTTCTCAATGGGATTAAGGTCTGGGGAGTTTCCTGGCCATGGACCCAAAATTTCGATGTTTTGTTCCCCGAGCCACTTAGTTATCACTTTTGCCCTATGGCAAGGTGCTCCATGATGCTGGAAAAGGCATTGTTCGTCACCAAACTGTTCTTGGATGGCTGGGAGAAGTTGCTCTGGGAGGATGTGTTGGTACCATTCTGTGCTGTGTTCTTAGGCAAAATTGTGAGTGAGCCCACTCCCTTGGCTGAGAAGCAACCCCACACATGAATGGTCTCAGGATGCTTTACTGTTGGCATGACACAGGACTGATGGTAGCGCTCACCTTGTCTTCTCCGGACAAGCTTTTTTACGGATGCCCCAAACAATCGGAAAGGGGATTCATCAGAGAAAATGACTTTACCCCAGTCCTCAGCAGTCCAATCCCTGTACCTTTTGCAGAATATCAGTCTGTCCCTGATGTTTTTCCTGGAGAGAAGTGGCTTCCTCGCTTCCCTTTTTGACACCAGGCCATCCTCCAAAAGTCTTCGCCTCACTGTGCGTGCAGATGCACTCACAGCTGCCTGCTGCCATTCCTGAGCAAGCTCTGCACTGGTGGTGCCCCGATTCCGCAGTTGAATCAACTTTAGGAGACGGTCCTGGCGCTTGCTGGACTTTCTTGGGCGCCCTGAAGCCTTCTTCACAACAATTGAACCTCTCTCCTTGAAGTTCTTGATGATCCGATAAATGGTTGATTTAGGTGCAATCTTACTAGCAGCAATATCCTTGCCTGTGAAGCCCTTTTTGTGCAATGCAATGATGACGGCACGTGTTTCCTTGCAGGTAACCATGGTTAACAGAGGAAGAACAATGATTTCAAGCACCACCCTCCTTTTAAAGCTTCCAGTCTGTTATTCTAACTCAATCAGCATGACAGAGTGATCTCCAGCCTTGTCCTCGTCAACACTCTCACTTGTGTTAACTAGAGAATCACTGACATGATGTCAGCTGGTCCTTTTGTGGCAGGGCTGAAATGCAGTGGAAATGTTTTTTTGGGATTAAGTTCGTTTTCATGGCAAAGAGGGACTTTGCAATGAATTGCAATTAATCGGACATCTGATCAGTCTTCTTTAGGGCCTTTCAGAACAGGTGTATATATACTGAGATCTTCTGACAGATCATGTGACACTTAGATTGCATACAGGTGGACTTAATTAGTTAAATAATGTGACTTCTGAAGGTACAGTGGGGAGAACAAGTATTTGATACACTGCCGATTTTGCAGGTTTTCCTACTTACAAAGCATGTAGAGGTCTGTAATTTTTATCATAGGTACACTTCAACTGTGAGAGACGGAATCCAGAAAAAAAAAAATCCAGAAAATCACATTGTATGATTTTTAAATAATGAATGTGCATTTTATTGCATGACATAAGTATTTGATCACCTACCAACCAGTAAGAATTCCGGCTCTCACAGACCTGTTAGTTTTTCTTTAAGAAGCCCACCTGTTCTCCACTCATTACCTGTTAACTGCACCTGTTTGAACTCGTTACCTGTATAAAAGACACCTGTCCACACACTCAATCAAACAGACTCCAACCTCTCCACAATGGCCAAGACCAGAGAGCTGTGTAAGGACATCAGTGATACAATTGTAGACCTGCACAAGGCTGGGATGGGCTACAGGACAATAGGTAAGCAGCTTGGTGAGAAGGCAACAACTGTTGGCGCAATAATTAGAAAATGGAAGAAGTTCAAGATGACGGTCAATCATCCTCGGTCTGGGGCTCCATGCAAGATCTCACCTCATGGGGCATCAATGATCATGAGGAAGGTGAGGGATCAGCCCAGAACTACACGGCAGGACCTGGTCAATGACCTGAAGAGAGCTGGGACCACAGTCTCAAAGAAAACCATTAGTAACACACTACGCCATCATGGATTAAAATCCTGCAGCGCACGCAAGGTCCCCCTGCTCAAGCCAGCGCATGTCCAGGCCCGTCTGAAGTTTGCCAATGACCATCTGGATGATCCAGAGGAGGAATGGGAGAAGGTCATGTGGTCTGATGAGACAAAAATAGAGCTTTTTGGTCTAAACTCCACTCGCCGTGTTTGGAGGAAGAAGAAGGATGAGTACAACCCCAAGAACACCATCCCAACCGTGAAGCATGGAGTTGGAAACATCATTCTTTGGGGATGCTTTTCTGCAAAGGGGACAGGACGACTGCACCGTATTGAGGGGAGGATGGATGGGGCCATGTATCGCGAGATCTTGGCCAACAACCTCCTTCTCTCAGTAAGAGCATTGAAGATGGGTCTTGGCTGGGTCTTCCAGCATGACAACGACCCGAAACACACAGCTAGGGCAACTAAGGAGTGGCTCCGTAAGAAGCATCTCAAGGTCCTGGAGTGGCCTAGCCAGTCTCCAGACCTGAACTCAATAGAACATCTTTAGAGGGAGCTGAAAGTCCGTATTGCCCAGCGACAGCCCCGAAACCTGAAGGATCTGGAGAAGGTCTGTATGGAGGAGTGGGCCAAAATCCCTGCTGCAGTGTGTGCAAACCTGGTCAAGACCTACAGGAAACGTATGATCTCTGTAATTGCAAACAAAGGTTTCTGTACCAAATATTAAGTTCTGCTTTTCTGATGTATCAAATACTTATGTCATGCAATAAAATGCAAATTAATTACTTAAAAACAAGTAATTTTTTTCACTTCACCAATTTGGACTATTTTGTGTATGTCCATTACATTAAATCCAAATAAAAATCAATTTAAATTACAGGTTGTAATGCAACAAAATAGGAAAGACGCCAAGGGGGATGAATACTTTTGCAAGGCACTGTACAGTAGCCTAGCTATTGAGGGACTGAGAAACCTGGAGAAGAGCACACTTTGAATAAATGTGTTATCCCGAAATATTCCTCAATTGTCAGTTCTGATCCATTCTTAGAATTTTGTGAATGTTGTCTTGTTTCGTTTGGCCTACTGGCTCTCCACACCCAGGCAGAGATCTAACAAAGATCCAAGTCACCCAGGCAGAGATCTAACAAAGATCCAGGTCACCCAGGCAGAGATCTAACAAAGATCCAGGTCACCCAGGCAGAGATCTAACAAAGATCCAAGTCACCCAGGCAGAGATCTAACAAATATCTAAGTCACCCAGGCAGAGATCTAACAAAGATCCAAGTCACCCAGGCAGAGATCTAACAAAGATCCAGGTCACCCAGGCAGAGATCTAACAAAGATCCAGGTCACCCAGGCAGAGATCTAACAAAGATCCAAGTCACCCAGGCAGAGATCTAACAAATATCTAAGTCACCCAGGCAGAGATCTAACAAAGATCCAAGTCACCCGGGCAGAGATCTAACAAAGATCCAAGTCACCCGGGCAGAGATCTAACAAAGATCCAAGTCACCCAGGCAGAGATCTAACAAAGATCCAAGTCACCCGGGCAGAGATCTAACAAAGATCCAAGTCACCCGGGCAGAGATCTAACAAAGATCCAAGTCACCCGGGCAGAGATCTAACAAAGATCCAAGTCACCCTGGCAGAGATCTAACAAATATCTAAGTCACCCAGGCAGAGATCTAACAAAGATCCAAGTCACCCTGGCAGAGATCTAACAAATATCTAAGTCACCCAGGCAGAGATCTAACAAAGATCCAAGTCACCCAGGCAGAGATCTAACAAAGATCCAAGTCACCCAGGCAGAGATCTAACAAAGATCCAAGTCACCCAGGCAGAGATCTAACAAAGATCCAAGTCACCCAGGCAGAGATCTAACAAAGATCCAAGTCACCCAGGCAGAGATCTAACAAATATCTAAGTCACCCAGGCAGAGATCTAACAAAGATCCAAGTCACCCAGGCAGAGATCTAACAAAGATCCAAGTCACCCAGGCAGAGATCTAACAAAGATCCAAGTCACCCAGGCAGAGATCTAACAAAGATCCAAGTCACCCAGGCAGAGATCTAACAAAGATCCAAGTCACCCAGGCAGAGATCTAACAAAGATCCAAGTCACCCAGGCAGAGATCTAACAAAGATCCAAGTCACCCGGGCAGAGATCTAACAAAGATCCAAGTCACCCGGGCAGAGATCTAACAAAGATCCAAGTCACCCGGGCAGAGATCTAACAAAGATCCAAGTCACCCGGGCAGAGATCTAACAAAGATCCAAGTCACCCGGGCAGAGATCTAACAAAGATCCAAGTCACCCGGGCAGAGATCTAACAAAGATCCAAGTCACCCGGGCAGAGATCTAACAAAGATCCAAGTCACCCGGCAGAGATCTAACAAAGATCCAAGTCACCCGGGCAGAGATCTAACAAAGATCCAAGTCACCCGGGCAGAGATCTAACAAAGATCCAAGTCACCCGGGCAGAGATCTAACAAAGATCCAAGTCACCCGGGCAGAGATCTAACAAAGATCCAAGTCACCCGGGCAGAGATCTAACAAAGATCCAAGTCACCCGGGCAGAGATCTAACAAAGATCCAAGTCACCCGGGCAGAGATCTAACAAAGATCCAAGTCACCCGGGCAGAGATCTAACAAAGATCCAAGTCACCCGGGCAGAGATCTAACAAAGATCCAAGTCACCCGGGCAGAGATCTAACAAAGATCCAAGTCACCCGGGCAGAGATCTAACAAAGATCCAAGTCACCCGGGCAGAGATCTAACAAAGATCCAAGTCACCCGGGCAGAGATCTAACAAAGATCCAAGTCACCCGGGCAGAGATCTAACAAAGATCCAAGTCACCCGGGCAGAGATCTAACAAAGATCCAAGTCACCCGGGCAGAGATCTAACAAAGATCCAGGTCTCGTAGGCCGGCCTTTGGCGCTAGCGCTTTTAGTGTGGACTCTTCACTTAGATAGTCCAACCGTGTTGAATTTTTATTGATTTTCCTCCTGCGTCCTCCAACTTCCTTCCACCGCTCTTCTTTGAAAGCAGCTGGATGAATTGACATACAGCTAGGCTATTGCAATCCAGTCATAGTTACGAACGCCTCATGTCTACAATGGGATTTGCACAGTCTCTACTTCACTCGTAGTGTTTTTGGGGCTACGACTCTGCAGACACCACACTCTGACACACTAGTGGAGTTGTTCAGGGTTGGATTTGACCTCTGAATGCCCACCATTTTATCTGGAGTTATATTATCAGGACTACAGGAATTCATTATTTCTGGATTGGCGCGTTTGCCCCCAGCAACCTTACTTTTTAGCAGCACAGGGTATTTGTTCAAGGGGAAAAACACGCCATACTTGTTCAGCATGTTCCTTCAGGCGTGCTCATTCCAAACTGCTCCATGACCCCTGAACAGAGGCTACATATACTAATAATAATAATAATAATATGCCATTTAGCAGACGCTTTTATCCAAAGCGACTTACAGTCATGCGTGCATAAATTTTTGTGTATGGGTTTTCCCGGGGATCGAACCCACTACCCTGGCGTTACAAGCGCCGTGCTCTACCAGCTGAGCTACAGAGGACCACATACAGCACAGCAAAGAGACCCGGCTTAGCATATCAACTTTCCCCCCCAAATATACACACACACACACGCAGGGTGGCATCCCTCCAGACTAGTGCCCAGTCCGTGTCAGGATGGTGTGCCCGCACTTCTCTTTGTCACGAGTACCCCTCATCCTTAACCCTACACTGGATCTCTCCCATGGGCCCTCAACAGGATGCGGTGTGCACTGACCCTGGAAAAGAGGCTGAGATGGTGTCTTGTACGTTAGAGGCACTTTCTCTATCCACACACTACCTTCAAACCCCAGGCACTTCCTCTATCCACACACTACCTTCAAACCCCAGGCACTTCCTCTATCCTCACACTACCCCAGCTCAAACCCCAGGCACTTTCTCTATCCACACACTACCTTCAAACCCCAGGCACTTTCTCTATCCTCACACTACCTTCAAACCCCAGGCACTTTCTCTATCCTCACACTACCTTCAAACCCCAGGCACTTCCTCTATCCTCACACTACCTTCAAACCCCAGGCACTTCCTCTATCCACACACTACCTTCAAATCCCAGGCGCTTCCTCTATCCACACACTACCTTCAAACCCCAGGCGCTTTCTCTATCCTCACACTACCTTCAAACCCCAGGCACTTTCTCTATCCTCACACTACCTTCAAACCCCAGGCACTTTCTCTATCCTCACACTACCTTCAAACCCCAGGCACTTCCTCTATCCTCACACTGCCCCAGCTCAAACCCCAGGCACTTTCTCTATCCTCACACTACCTTCAAACCCCAGGCACTTTCTCTATCCTCACACTACCTTCAAACCCCAGGCACTTCCTCTATCCTCACACTACCTTCAAACCCCAGGCACTTCCTCTATCCACACACTACCTTCAAACCCCAGGCACTTTCTCTATCCACACACTACCTTCAAACCCCAGGCACTTTCTCTATCCACACACTACCTTCAAACCCCAGGCACTTCCTCTATCCACACACTGCCCCAGCTCAAACCCCAGGCACTTTCTCTATCCTCACACTACCTTCAAACCCCAGGCACTTTCTCTATCCTCACACTACCTTCAAACCCCAGGCACTTCCTCTATCCTCACACTACCTTCAAACCCCAGGCACTTCCTCTATCCACACACTACCTTCAAACCCCAGGCACTTTCTCTATCCTCACACTGCCCCAGCTCAAACCCCAGGCACTTTCTCTATCCACACACTACCTTCAAACCCCAGGCACTTCCTCTATCCTCACACTACCTTCAAACCCCAGGCACTTTCTCTATCCACACACCACCTTCAAACCCCAGGCACTTTCTCTATCCACACACTACCTTCAAACCCCAGGCACTTTCTCTATCCTCACACTACCTTCAAACCCCAGGCACTTTCTCTATCCTCACACTGCCCCAGCTCAAACCCCAGGCACTTTCTCTATCCTCACACTACCTTCAAACCCCAGGCACTTTCTCTATCCACACACTACCTTCAAACCCCAGGCACTTTCTCTATCCTCACACTGCCTTCAAACCCCAGGCACTTTCTCTATCCACACACTACCTTCAAATCCCAGGCACTTTCTCTATCCACACACTACCTTCAAACCCCCAGGCACTTTCTCTATCCTCACACTGCCTTCAAACCCCAGGCACTTCCTCTATCCACACACTACCTTCAAACCCCAGGCACTTCCTCTATCCTCACACTGCCCCAGCTCAAACCCCAGGCACTTCCTCTATCCACACACTACCTTCAAACCCCAGGCACTTCCTCTATCCTCACACTACCCCAGCTCAAACCCCAGGCACTTTCTCTATCCACACACTACCTTCAAACCCCAGGCACTTTCTCTATCCTCACACTACCTTCAAACCCCAGGCACTTTCTCTATCCTCACACTACCTTCAAACCCCAGGCACTTCCTCTATCCTCACACTACCTTCAAACCCCAGGCACTTCCTCTATCCACACACTACCTTCAAATCCCAGGCGCTTCCTCTATCCACACACTACCTTCAAACCCCAGGCGCTTTCTCTATCCTCACACTACCTTCAAACCCCAGGCACTTTCTCTATCCTCACACTACCTTCAAACCCCAGGCACTTTCTCTATCCTCACACTACCTTCAAACCCCAGGCACTTTCTCTATCCTCACACTGCCCCAGCTCAAACCCCAGGCACTTTCTCTATCCTCACACTACCTTCAAACCCCAGGCACTTTCTCTATCCACACACTACCTTCAAACCCCAGGCACTTTCTCTATCCTCACACTGCCTTCAAACCCCAGGCACTTTCTCTATCCACACACTACCTTCAAATCCCAGGCACTTTCTCTATCCACACACTACCTTCAAACCCCAGGCACTTTCTCTATCCTCACACTGCCTTCAAACCCCAGGCACTTCCTCTATCCACACACTACCTTCAAACCCCAGGCACTTCCTCTATCCTCACACTGCCCCAGCTCAAACCCCAGGCACTTCCTCTATCCACACACTACCTTCAAACCCCAGGCACTTCCTCTATCCTCACACTACCCCAGCTCAAACCCCAGGCACTTTCTCTATCCACACACTACCTTCAAACCCCAGGCACTTTCTCTATCCTCACACTACCTTCAAACCCCAGGCACTTTCTCTATCCTCACACTACCTTCAAACCCCAGGCACTTCCTCTATCCTCACACTACCTTCAAACCCCAGGCACTTCCTCTATCCACACACTACCTTCAAATCCCAGGCGCTTCCTCTATCCACACACTACCTTCAAACCCCAGGCGCTTTCTCTATCCTCACACTACCTTCAAACCCCAGGCACTTTCTCTATCCTCACACTACCTTCAAACCCCAGGCACTTTCTCTATCCTCACACTACCTTCAAACCCCAGGCACTTCCTCTATCCTCACACTGCCCCAGCTCAAACCCCAGGCACTTTCTCTATCCTCACACTACCTTCAAACCCCAGGCACTTTCTCTATCCTCACACTACCTTCAAACCCCAGGCACTTCCTCTATCCTCACACTACCTTCAAACCCCAGGCACTTCCTCTATCACACACTACCTTCAAACCCCCAGGCACTTTCTCTATCCACACACTACCTTCAAACCCCAGGCACTTTCTCTATCCACACACTACCTTCAAACCCCAGGCACTTCCTCTATCCACACACTGCCCCAGCTCAAACCCCAGGCACTTTCTCTATCCTCACACTACCTTCAAACCCCAGGCACTTTCTCTATCCTCACACTACCTTCAAACCCCAGGCACTTCCTCTATCCTCACACTACCTTCAAACCCCAGGCACTTCCTCTATCCACACACTACCTTCAAACCCCAGGCACTTTCTCTATCCTCACACTGCCCCAGCTCAAACCCCAGGCACTTTCTCTATCCACACACTACCTTCAAACCCCAGGCACTTCCTCTATCCTCACACTACCTTCAAACCCCAGGCACTTTCTCTATCCACACACTACCTTCAAACCCCAGGCACTTTCTCTATCCACACACTACCTTCAAACCCCAGGCACTTTCTCTATCCTCACACTACCTTCAAACCCCAGGCACTTTCTCTATCCTCACACTGCCCCAGCTCAAACCCCAGGCACTTTCTCTATCCTCACACTACCTTCAAACCCCAGGCACTTTCTCTATCCACACACTACCTTCAAACCCCAGGCACTTTCTCTATCCTCACACTGCCTTCAAACCCCAGGCACTTTCTCTATCCACACACTACCTTCAAATCCAGGCACTTTCTCTATCCACACACTACCTTCAAACCCCAGGCACTTTCTCTATCCTCACACTGCCTTCAAACCCCAGGCACTTCCTCTATCCACACACTACCTTCAAACCCCAGGCACTTCCTCTATCCTCACACTGCCCCAGCTCAAACCCCAGGCACTTCCTCTATCCACACACTACCTTCAAACCCCAGGCACTTCCTCTATCCACACACTACCTTCAAACCCCAGGCACTTCCTCTATCCTCACACTGCCCCAGCTCAAACCCCAGGCACTTCCTCTATCCACACACTACCTTCAAATCCCAGGCACTTTCTCTATCCTCACACTACCTTCAAACCCCAGGCACTTTCTCTATCCTCACACTACCTTCAAACCCCAGGCACTTCCTCTATCCTCACACTGCCCAAGCTCAAACCCCAGGCACTTTCTCTATCCTCACACTACCTTCAAACCCCAGGCACTTTCTCTATCCTCACACTACCTTCAAACCCCAGGCACTTCCTCTATCCTCACACTACCTTCAAACCCCAGGCACTTCCTCTATCCACACACTACCTTCAAACCCCAGGCACTTTCTCTATCCACACACTACCTTCAAACCCCAGGCACTTTCTCTATCCACACACTACCTTCAAACCCCAGGCACTTCCTCTATCCACACACTGCCCCAGCTCAAACCCCAGGCACTTTCTCTATCCTCACACTACCTTCAAACCCCAGGCACTTTCTCTATCCTCACACTACCTTCAAACCCCAGGCACTTCCTCTATCCTCACACTACCTTCAAACCCCAGGCACTTTCTCTATCCTCACACTACCTTCAAACCCCAGGCACTTTCTCTATCCACACACTACCTTCAAACCCCAGGCACTTTCTCTATCCACACACTACCTTCAAACCCCAGGCACTTTCTCTATCCACACACTACCTTCAAACCCCAGGCACTTTCTCTATCCTCACACTACCTTCAAACCCCAGGCACTTTCTCTATCCACACACTACCTTCAAACCCCAGGCACTTTCTCTATCCTCACACTACCTTCAAACCCCAGGCACTTTCTCTATTTCTCATTCCTTGCCAGCTGGGGTTGGTAGTTCTCCATCAAAACTCATTTTTGGAAGAGGAGTTTCCACATAAGGAACAGTCAAGGCTGAGAACAAACCCTCTCTGTGGTAGAGGAAATATCATTGTAGAGGCATGCTGACCTCTGGTCTGACAGGGAATTGACATTTTTCACTGGTATCGAAGTATATACACTTCCGTCTTAACTCTAATCATGCATCATTGGGATGGCAGTGGCTTCCAAACCGGCCCCCTGTGGACCACATCATTTCTGTTGCCATGGAGAAGCCCAAGACTGTGTTGCTTTGTGTGAGGGCAGCTTAACTTGCAGTTTATTTCTCTATCAAGTTCACGGGCACTGATGGATTGGCCGGGTACAGGCATTCTAAGGAGTACTTTCCAGGCTATGGGTTAAATGGAGAAGATTACTTGCATGACTAGTAGTGTAGCACCCCCGATATCCCACAGGTTCAAATATCCTCAGAGTTACTGAGTGGTGGATCCCTCAATTTCATTTGCATAATCAATTTTTTTGACATGAGTTTAATGTCACTGTTTTTAGTAGTGTGTTCACTTTTCAAGCGTTATGTTTTGACAATAGGTGTCTTTTTCAGTCTGAAGTGGAAAACTGCTATTGTCTGTCCCCAAGCTTGACCCAACCTCATGTCAATCAGCCAGTAAAATCCTTGTATTTGCCAGTATCAACAGATTCATCACCATCTCCCTCAATGTTAATTGGCACACACACACACACACACACACACACACACACACACACACACACACACACACACACACACACACACACACACACACACACACACACACACACACTCACACACACTCACTAACGATGCCCCTCTAAATCTATATCCCTCTCAACCAACAGGTTTCCCAAACAACAGATGGCCTTGACGCTGACTTGTGGAAAGACGGCCTGTTCAAATCCAAGGTGACGCGCTACCTCTGTTTCACCAGGGTGTTCTCTAAAGAAAACGTAAGTGATCAAAATCAGTGTACCCGAATGATCCCACACTGCAACTCTTAATACCCACTGTGATGAAAGTATGGCTCGGAAACCAAGGTTTATCTACTGCTGTAGGGAGGAGGAACCTGTTTCTCAACACAACAATACAATACGCCTCTCTAGTCAGAAACTCAAACAGCATGCATGACTCACTCTCTGTGATGGGAAAGAGACCGAAATATCTCATTTGAAGCACCAGCTTGTTTTCTCTGCAGCTTTTTTGTTGCATATTTTATGTTACCTGACAGAAACATATTTTGCAATGAGTCACCAGTTTCTTCGCTTAGGTTAATAAGCCGAAACAAATTAAGGATTTGATTTTATATAGCACTTTACCAGGTGCAATAATATATGCCAAGCAGCTTTTATCCAAAGCGACGTACATTTTTAAAAACATTTTTAGTCATTTAGCAGACGCTCTTATCCAGAGCGACTTACAGTTAGTGAGTGCATACATTTTCATACTGGCCCCCCGTGGGAACCATGCGTGCATACATTTTACGTATGGGTGGCCCCGGGTATCGAACCCACAACCCCGGCATTGCGAGCGCCATGCTCTACCAACTGATCCATACAGGACCACTATGGTTGGAAACTTGCCTAATAGTAATTAGGTAATAACAAAATAATAATACAAATAAATAAATATCTGGGCCTCCCGAGTGGCGCAGCAGTCTAAGGCACTGCATCGCAGTGCTTGAGGCGTCACTACAGACCCGGGTTCGTTCCCAGGCTGTCACACAACCGGCCATGACCAGGATTCCCATAGGGCACCGAACAATTGGCACAGCGTCGTCCGGGTTAGGGGAGGGTTTGGCCGGGGGTGGCTTTACTTGGCTCATCGCGCTCTAGCGACTCCTTGTGGCGGGCCGGGCACCTGCAGGCTGCCTTCGGTTGTCAGTTGAACGGTGTTTACTCCGACACATTGGTGCGACTGGCTTCCCGGTTAAGCTGGTGGGTGTTAAGGAGCGCGGTTTGGCGGGTCATGTTTCAGAGGACGCATGACTCGACCTTTGCCTCTCCCGAGCCCGTTGGGGACTTGCAGCGATGAGACAAGATGGTAATTGGATATTACGAAATTGTGGAGAAAAAGGGGGTAAAAAATGAATGAATAAATATATATCAGAATCAACTAGTCTTGAATACAGTTTGTCTTCTTAAAATTGTATAGCCAACGTATATCCACTGTCAGAGAATAGAATAACACAGTACATACAGTTTGGGTAATAGGCTAACTAACTTCACCTCAGGTGGACTAACAAAGGCAATAGCTACATCAGTGAAAATCTACCCGGGTGGATCCTGGAACTGCGACACCGATGACCTTATTTAGGCCTAGAGCCTGTCGGTAGAGAAAGTTTTGACCATGAGCCTCTTTTGCACAGCTCCATGGAGAACATTGGACAGAGGTCCTTAGGCGTAGGAGTGTTCTCTCACAAAGGCTTTCCCAAACAAACATCTCCGAGTTATAAAATATTTTCTCCGTAGCCCCAGGAATGTTATTCTGAAATGATTCCAGTGCTCCATTTTGATATTTTCCCTTGCTCTGGATGTTTAAACAACTCCTCTGTTGTTTTGCACAGGCTCTATAGCGCCGTTACCAAATCAGGAATTCTCTTCTCATACTGATGTTATTTTGTTGCACTTACAGTATAATCGTTTTGAGATGGTGGCTGCTTTGTGAGATCTGTTTAAGTAAGTCTAGTTTGAACAATTGCTATACGAACTTGGCCTGTAGAGTTTCTGTGAAAATAATAGGTCTGTAACATACGACTCGGTCTGATAACTTGACAAGCTGAGATGGGGCCAGTTGATACACATCCTGGCCAAGGTAGAAACCAATGCACTGATGATATTCATCCTTGACAGAAACACAATTGAAGTCCGAAACAAATAGCCACGTAGCAAACATTTACTCCCGCCCCGCCCCCAACCCCCTCCCATGTCTGTCCATCAAGCTCAGACTAACTTCGGTTTAGTTTCCTTCCATTTTGAGGTGTGATCGGATGTGACCGTTCCATCAACGGAAGCTATTTTGTCTGCCAATCAATACGGCCCGCAGCGTAATTATCTGTGACAAAAACAGATACTGTGAAATTAGTCCGCAAAGTGTGCGACAGAACCACAGGAGTTAGTGATTTATCACCCTCCGTGGAGGTAGGGACACATCCTCTCTGTCAGGGAAGAACTCCCTTTTTTCCACTGCTAACACTTTTTGCACATGCACAAACATTCTGCCGAGTTCCGCCATTGTCAAGGCTTTGGAATGAACTGTTGACTGATCATTAGCTAACGTGGATGTGGTTTGTCCCTCTGGTTCTCTCTCTCGCTCTCTCTCTCTTGCTTTCTCTGTCTCTTGCTTTCTCTGTCTCTGTCTGCAGAGTCATTTAGGAAATGTGCTGGTGGACATGAAGCTCATCGACATCAAGGACACTCTGCCCGTAGGTTTTATTCCCATCCAGGAGACTGTGGACACACGTAAGCACTGACCTTCTCCTCTCATATCCTAATTCTTTCCCCCCGGGTCTATTTAAAAAAATCTGATTAACCATAAAGGTCAGAGTTCGTTAAGCTTAGTTAGTGCTACATGACAGAATGTGATTTTAAAAAAAGTTTTATTTGCCTGCAAATGTGAAAGGCATATCAGATGTTTTTATGAGTCAGGCTTTGTGGACTCTGGGAGATAGGATGCTGGTCACCCTCACACGGTTAGTTTATCATTTATAGACCGTAACATGATCAGAGGCCTTTCACAGTGCACTGACTCTCTTTGTCTCTCTCTTTCCCTTTTGTCTCTCTCTCTCTCTCTCTCTCTCTCTCTCTCTCTCTCTCTCTCTCTCTCTCTCTTTCCCCTTTTCTCTGTATTTTCCCTTTTCTCTGTATTTTCCCTTCTCTCTCTGTCACCCTCCTGCTTCCTCTTTATCTGTCTATCTGTCTCTTTTTTTTTGTCTGTCTGTCTGCTGGCCACACACAGAGGAGCAGGCCTTCCGGAAGAGGAGGCTGTGTATCAAGTTCATCCCACGGGACTCCACAGAGGCAGCCATCTGTGACATCAGAATCCTGGGCAGGTCCAAGCAGGCCCCACCGCAGTACACCTTCATAGGGTTAGCAGCTGTGATGTTATTAACATGCCCTGTCTTCAGCTATCATAGAGCCAGATGATGTAGAGCTAGGGTTTTTCTGAATAAGCCAGCCACCAGGTAAATGGGTTTAGTTTACTTGTAAAATGGGAGGGAAATTGGGTTTTCACACAATTTTGAGTTCCCTCAACGGGTTATGAATTGAGGTGAACAGGCACCATTTTGAGTGGTCAGAATGTTGTACTACTAGTCAGCCTATGTTTTCCAGGTGGTGTTGGCTGTATGCAGGAAATGGATGATGATGCTAAAAGAGGCTGTGGTTGTTTTCCAGAGAGCTCAACAACATGGGGATCTGGTATCGCATGGGGAAGGTCCCGCGTGCCCAGGAATCTTCGCCAACCCCAGCCACCAATAACATCCAGAACATCAACTCGACGGCTAACACCACCCCAACCCCAGCAGCCCCCCTGCCCAAGTATGCTACATTTACCATATTATCTTATTCAAGACCTCTTGTGTGTCTGTGCCTGTGTGTGTGTTCCACTTCCCCATAATGCAGAGTTGGTTCTATTTCAAGTCTGCAGCCAAGTAAGTTATAGAACAGGGACGTTGTGTTGAAACTGCATTTACTCAAGAGAATGGAAATATGAACTGTCTATAGCCTGCAACTAAAGAGGAAAGAAAAGGGAACTGTGGCTATATACTTCTGCAAGAGAAGGAGATTAACTCTCATCTGCAGCTGGAATAGTGAGCTTTCCTCACATCCGAGGTGTACACAGAAGATATTGTCCGGACTGCCATCAGGACTTGTCTCTGTGGTTTTCTCTAACAATGGTTAACCACTAGAGTTTAGCTCCTCTCTGAGGGTGGTTTAGTGTCGACGTCAAACCCTCAAAGCGAAAAAGGGCCAACGTTGTTAGCAGTGCTGAAATGTCTGAACAAGGTCCTAATGGTTTAGATGGAAGCTGTTATTGTAACAAAGCTCTGACATTTTAATGAAAACAATGTATACTTGTAATCCTAAAACACTTTTTTTGTTATGCCTTCCACTAAAGTTAATCATGAAAATGGCCCTTAATAGTTTACTACAAGTTTTTGCTTGTTGACAACGATGGCTTTGCACTTTGTTGTCGTGTGTTTTGTGAGTATTATTATACCAATAAAGTTTTACTATCAATTTGATATCAACACCATAGTTTGGCAGTGAGATTTAAACACTGTAACAAAAATGTATGCACGCATGACTGTAAGTCGCTTTGGATAAAAGCGTCTGCTAAATGGCATATTATTATTATTATTATTATTATTATTATTATAATACTAGGTGATGCTATATAAAGGGACGTTCTGCTAAATCCCCCTCAGGAAAAGCATTACGCCATGATCCCACGGTCAGTGCTATCCGGGACCCTTGGACGACCCTAACCTTAACCATAACTCTTATGTAACCTTAACCACAGGAGCGCATGGGGACCATTGGGATTCCTCTCACACTGTTGCTCTCAGACAATGTTCCACTGGACTAGCAACGCTACCCAAGCCAGGCTAGTGTGTAACTCCACTGGACTGGCAGCGCTACCCAAGCCAGGCTAGTGTGTAACTCCACTGGACTGGCAGCGCTACCCAAGCCAGGCTAGTGTGTAACTCCACTGGACTGGCAGCGCTACCCAAGCCAGGCTAGTGTGTAACTCCACTGGACTGGCAGCGCTACCCAAGCCAGGCTAGTGTGTAACTCCACTGGACTGGCAGCGCTACCCAAGCCAGGCTAGTGTGTAACTCCACTGGACTGGCAGCGCTACCCAAGCCAGGCTAGTGTGTAACTCCACTGGACTGGCAACGCTACCCAAGCCAGGCTAGTGTGTAACTCCACTGGACTGGCAACGCTACCCAAGCCAGGCTAGTGTGTAACTCCACTGGACTGGCAGCGCTACCCAAGCCAGGCTAGTGTGTAACTCCACTGGTCTGGATGGATGCTCTGCTGTGCGGTAGTGTCAGCGTAGCCTCCTACTGCTGCCAATAACAGCGTTGTGTTTTTTGGGGGGGCTGGATTCAGTATTGTCAGGATCGTCATGCTAAGCGACAAAGTTGGTGGCATATAAGCTGTTGGTGGCATTTATAAACTAGGTAGTTAGAGCCCTGAATGCTGATTGCGGGTATGACGCAAAACTACTTGTTTACTGTTCTAATTATGTTGGTAACCAGTTTATAATACCAATAAGGTACCTCAGGGGTTTGTGTATGTGGCCAATATACCACGGCTAAGGGCTGTATCCAGGCACTCCGTGTTGCATAAGAACAGCCCTTAGCCATGATGTATTGGTGAAATACCACACCTCCTCTGGCGTTATTTCTTAAGTATACTTTCCCTGTGAAAGAGAAATTAAATGCATTTTTGTGCAATGTGTTTCGGCAATTTGAAAGAGACAGGAAGCTGCTTCCTCTCCCAGAGGCAGTTCCCCTTTTCTTTCAGCCCTCTTCTCTCGTTCGTTCTGAACCAGTTCAAACTCCAAACAAAAGTAACAGTTTATATCATTCCTTTCTATTCCTTTTTAAACCTCTGAAATCTTTTTTTTTTTTTTTTACATTTAGCTCTACATTAAATTGCTTCACCAATCATGCAGTGTGGATAGAGCAGCTTGCTATGGAGCGGGCAAGCTATAGCTCAGCGAGTTGTTTACGTACGTGATGGAAAGACAAGTGTCAGGTGCTAGATACAACTGAAATGTTACAGGTGGGGGGAGAGCGAGAGAGGGTGGAGGAGCGTTGGGCATCTTGTGATGACATGCATTACACGAATTACGCTCACAGAATTATACCTACGGGAAGTGCGGCTTCTATGGAGGAACTTTGAATGTCTTTTGAACTTCAGAGTTGGCTTAACGTTGGACCAGAGAAGCTAGCTAGTCAACAAGCTTGTGTGTGCAGAGCGTCACCAGAATTAAAAACACGTCTTACCTTTTTTTGTAGTTAGCTATTAAATCCAATGTGATCTAAAGTATCCCTAACTAGCATTGAAAAAGTTAATCCATTCTTCTTTAATTAAAATTATCCCTCCCTATCTTCTGAATCACGCTTGTAACGTCAGTAGGCTACAGCTATGTTTCGGAGCGGGAGTGGCAGGTAGCCTACTCGTGCACACACACTGGCAGAGATTTTCAGCTGGCAGGCAGATGCTGGAAAAATATCTGATTGACAGGAGGAGGGCTTTGCATAGGCGCTTTGTTGCATTTTTTTGTGGGACAAAAGAAAAAGCCCAGAATGTAAAAGAACGTTATTCACCGGTTCCCATGCTTTTAAAAATAACATTTCTGTTAAGGAACAGTATAGATCACTTTCGTTCCTGGTTCTGATTCTGTTCCTTGAAGAATGTATTTATTTTCTGGTTTTCGGTTCTGTTCCCTAAACCGGTTCCAACCCCTGCTGCTCTCACTGTCCCCGCCCTCCACAGCTTTCTATGAGACATGGCACTTTTTAGCTATTCAATTTGTTTATTTTTGATGAATATGCTTTCATTTTGTGACATTTTGTAAGTGAATTTCATCACTTTTTCACAAGTCTTACTTTGTATGGATTGTCCATGGTTTACAGCGTTCTCATATTGCCCTTTCATACACAGAGATCCCACTAATTGACCTACTTATTTTTACCTGCTTGTTGGTATATTAAAGACCTAGTCATGATTCCTGCATTTTCACTGACCCTGTAACCAAAATACAGGGATCGAGTCTGTGTGAATGGTTCTCTGCTTTTTTGAAAAGCAGGTCAATTCATCAAAGACTTCCATTGTTCAACACCTCCCTCATTTGAAATAGAAACAGCCCCCATTTGTTTAATAACAACCCCCACCCCTCCCAATTTGCCAGTTACCCACTGATATGTATAAAAGGGGTAAACCTGCAAGAAAGTGGTATATAAGGGGCTGTTTGAAATGGGGTCATATAAACATTGCCAATATATATATATATATATATATATATATATATATATATATATATATATATATATATATATATATATATATACACTCCGCAAAAAAAGAAACGTCCTCTCACTGTCAACTGCGTTTATTTTCAGCAAACTTAACGTGTAAATATTTGTATGAACATAACAAGATTCAACAACTGAGACATAAACTGAACAAGTTCCACAGACACGTGACTAACAGAAATTGAATAATGTGTCCCTGAACAAAGGGGGGGGTCAAAATCAAAAGTAACAGTCAGTATCTGGTGTGGCCACCAGCTGCATGAAGTACTGCAGTCTAAAGCCTTGGAGCTTCTCTGAGCTGTGGCTGATTTCTGAGTTTAATAAATGCAGTTTTTCATTTGAGAAAAGTTTGTAGAGGAACGTTTCACAGCAACAGAAGGACCATGGGTGCCTGTAGTGTAGCATCTTAGCCACCAGGGAAGTAGGCCGGTTCTCCTTGCAGTGCCTGTGAAGTGGCTCTGCAGCAGGGTTCTCAAACCCTGTTCCTGGGGAGCTACCGTAACGTCCAGGGCCCGGTTTCCAAAAGGCATCTTAAGGCTAAGTTCATCGTAAGAACCTTTTGCTATTTACCAAAACCACCGTTACTAAAGTTGCACTTGAAAACACTTATTTACCAACTGCCTCAGACCACTCGAACAACTAAGTGCGTCGTTAGATGCGTTGTTTACCTACATTTAATTTTTTTAAATTTTAGTCATTTTAGCAGACGCTCTTATCCAGAGCGACTTTCCCCGTGGGAAACGAACCCACAACCCTGGCGTTGCAAGCGCCACGCTCTACCAACTGAGCTACAGGGGACTGACACAGTGATCGGTGGTCACTTTATACACAGAAGATCTCCGCTAAACATAAAATCAATATGTTTATCTGGCTCTGTGACCACCGATGAAGTTGACTACAAATACAAAGTTGCCTTTTGCAATTGTTACAAACAAGTGAAGGAGAAAAAAAGATAAATAGCCTACAGTATAGACCTATATATAATTCAATAATATTGAAATCAATTTCTTGTTCATTCAATTGAGTTGTATTTTGCTAATTGTAGGCTACTGTCTGTCATTTTCCCCTCAATATATGTGTAACAACTTGTGCGATTTTAGTGCATCATTATAGGGTACGGCATTAGAATAAACTGCCTCAATATTTGCAGCCATAGGTGATAATCTCTTTCTAGGAGCTGATCCAATGTCAGTATTGTGGAATAATTATAATGTCGAGGTAAGATTTGAATGGCAAAATCTGATCCGAGAGCAGTTCTCTCAGTGTTTAGGGAAACACATGTTACATCTTCAGCCACTGTAGGAAAGATGCATCGTTAAAACTCTTGTAAACCTAAATTCTATCGCTATCGGGAAACCGGGCCCTGTAGGTTTTCGCTCCAACCCTAATCTAGCACACCTGATTCTAATAATTAACCGGTTGATAAGCTGAATCAGGTTAGTTACAACTGGGGTTGGAGCAAAAACCTACAGGAGGGTAGCTCTCCAGGAACAGGGTTGGAGTTAACCTACAGGAGGGTATCTCTCCAGGAACAGGGTTGGAGTTAACCTACAGGAGGGTAGCTCTCCAGGAACAGGGTTGGAGCAAAAACCTACAGGAGGGTAGCTCTCCAGGAACAGGGTTGGAGACCCCTGCTCTACAGTATTCAAAAGCTTATCACTTGAATGAAAAGCGGATCTCCTGTTCTTGTTTCTGATTGACTCTAGACGCAACTCCTGAGTACGTTGTCGTTCTGGCCGAGAGAGTAGACCTCACAAAATCAGCTGATTTACTGTATTCATTTCTGGATGTTTGATGGTTGTTTGGTCAAGTGCGGCCGAAGGCAGGCATACGCAGAAAGAGCACCCAAACAATATCTGTCAGGTCAATCTGTGTTTGAAATATCACACTGCCATCGGAATCCTATCACAGACATAATTCCCCTCCACTTCCTCAGTCAACCTTTTGAGATGAGATGGAGAGGTGGTCTTCATTAAAGCTGTCCGTGGCCTAGATTGACGTCAACCTTTTTTTTTTTTTTTATCCCCGCTGTCCTGTCTGAAAGGAGCGTGGCCACACGCTGATGGAATTGATGAGGTTAAAAGGTCGACCCCGTCATGGCAGAATAAACCCGAGAACCAGACGTCTGTTTTGTAAATAGCACTGACTGTTGTGGGGCGTCGAGGAAGACGCGCGTCTTCGCTTTGGTTTCAATCGCTTCGAGCTGATTTTTATCTGTAAGATCTCCGACATCAAAGTAATTTCAATATTCTTCTAGATTTCATAGTAAAAACTTTCAATTTAGGACAGTTTTTTAAAAAGTTTAAACTAAATTGATGAAAGCTTTATTGGAGATTGAGAAGTTTCTTGTGGGCCATTCCACTGGCTAGATTAAAATAGGTTTTATTTCCTGATGTGGAAGATTGTAGCTTGTACAAGATAATGAAGCATGGTACATGTAACATTCTGTATTTTTTTTTATGACACATTGATTACTAAACATGGCTTTTTATTCTGTTTGTCCCCCACAGACATATATCCATGACACTCCCCGCC
Organism: Coregonus clupeaformis; assembly: GCF_020615455.1. Taxonomy (NCBI): domain Eukaryota; kingdom Metazoa; phylum Chordata; class Actinopteri; order Salmoniformes; family Salmonidae; genus Coregonus; species Coregonus clupeaformis. Next base: position 8,523,640 of record NC_059206.1, read on the forward strand.
AGCTTCAAAAGGCAAACCACTACCAGACCAGACTATGAACACCAGAACTCCAGCCTGTACGCCATATCAGGTGAGCCACTGTCTACGTTTTTTTCCCCCATGTCCCAATAGCAAAATCTTTGGGAATATGCATATATTCAATGTTTGTTTTTGTTTTTCCTTCTCAACCAATGCATAATATTCAGTGAAATGTAGTGTTATCCCTCAGTTTACTCTGAAGTCACTGTGGTAGCTGGCCTCAAGGAGACTAGGGGTTTTGGATGTAATGAGACGGATATGTTACGGATGCAAAGAGAGACATCATCTGGTGAGCCAGAGAGATGGACCCTCTGTTACTGGGGGGACTCAATTTCTCCACACTCTATGAACTATGCATTACCACTCCCAGTACAATCTAATAGGGGTTTACGTGTACTCTATCATTGGCACAGCACTCTTATCAAAAAGAGAAATAAATAAACTAGTTGACCCAACACTGACACAGGAAATCTTCCTGGAGTTGAGAGAGAAAGAAACCCTTTAGGCAAAAAAAAAAAGCGGGACATTTATGGTTTACCCAAACGTTTTCTCCTTCTGTTCTCTCAACTCTGGGTGACCACTGCACAGTTGGGGAAAGGCGGCGAAAACCAACATGACCGCCCCCAACTCGTCAACAACTGCAGTAGACATCGGTTTGCTTCGACGGATCGCTTTCATTACTCCCACGTTGTTTGAACGGCTGCGATGTCAGTCGGGAGAGAAGTCTAGTAACCAATTAAAGACGAGACAAAACCGTCAGTCGGGTGCCGGTGACGGTCCCCTTTTGATATCCTTTTTGAAACAAATATCAGATATCAGCCATTTTAAGGAGCTGCACCTGCCTTTTTTAAATTTGCCCCTAATAATTGTAGCTCCGAGAACTCAGCCGAGCTTTCCAATTAAAACCTACGCTGGCTCCTTGACGGCGGTCGCAATAATAACACCCCCGCAGCATTAGAGAGGCTGAAACTGACAGGTGAGTCCCCCGGATGAATTAAACATGAGGTGGGTGGCGGCGGTGAGAAGAGGAAAAGCCTCAGACAGAAGTTGGCTTTGGAAGGGAGGAGGGGAGGGTATTCTAGGCTTGTAACATGCTCAATGTAATTTACATATTAATCTCTTGCCGTTCAGCCTTATCGAGCGCTCGGCCCACTCTTGGTGAAGTCTCCGAAGCTAAAATAGCAGTGACAGGCGAGGGTGTGCTTCATTTTCCCCAGGATTTATGACTTGTGTAATTTAGGATATTTTATTAATACGCTCAGACGATTGATCCCCCCTGTCGCTCTGTGTGTGGAATAATCTTAATGGTTCCAGATGGCGCCTGGCTCACTGATTATGGAAAATGACTTCTTCTCTTTCTCCTCTTTGAGTTATATATATTTTTTCTTCTCTTCCGTTTTTTTTTATTGAGTTTCATTCTATCGACCCCCAAGTTTGAGTTCACTATTACACAGTGAAAAGGATCACCATTTTGATAGTTAAGGTTTTCAGTCAAATCCATCCGGATATTTGGGAGCATAGAATGGAGAAATAGAAACAAATTACATACCAAATGTATACATTTTAGCAGCACCGTGAGCTCTACGCTTCTTATCCCAACACATCCCCAACTCTTGGTCTCAAATCCCCAACTCTTGGTCTCAAATCCACATATCTTGGTCTCAAATCTCCAACTCTTGGTCTCAAATCCCCAACTCTTGGTCTCAAATCTCCAACTCTTGGTCTCAAATCCCCAACTCTTGGTCTCAAATCCCCAACTCTTGGTCTCAAATCCACATATCTTGGTCTCAAATCCACATATCTTGGTCTCAAATCCACATATCTTGGTCTCAAATCCCCAACTCTTGGTCTCAAATCCCCAACTCTTGGTCTCAAATCCCCAACTCTTGGTCTCAAATCCCCAACTCTTGGTCTCAAATCCACATATCTTGGTCTCAAATCCACATATCTTGGTCTCAAATCCCCAACTCTTGGTCTCAAATCCCCAACTCTTGGTCTCAAATCCCCAACTCTTGGTCTCAAATCCACATATCTTGGTCTCAAATTCACATATCTTGGTCTCAAATCCACCTCTTGGTTTTACACTTTATTAGTCAAAGAGCACAAGTAGTCAACAAACTACATGACACAACCCAGATGTACCACTACAGGTCACCTTCAGTTCAGTAGATGTACCACTACAGGTCACCTTCAGTTCAGTAGATGTACCACTACAGGTCACCTTCAGTTCAGTAGATGTACCACTACAGGTCACCTTCAGTTCAGTAGATGTACCACTACAGGTCACCTTCAGTTCAGTAGATGTACCACTACAGGTCACCTTCAGTTCAGTATCTCCCATAACCCCCTGTCTGGGGTTGCAAAATTCAAGTAACTTTCCAAAAATTCTGGTTTACCAGAAATCCTGGTTGGGTTGGAGAATTCCTGTATTTCTTGCTTATTCTCTCGTAATTTCAGTAATCTTCCAACCCGAATTTCTGGAAAACCGTGGAATTTTGGGAAAGTTATCGGAATTTTGAAACCCTACCCCTGTCGCAACACACGGCCTGAGGAGACAGTGACACACCGTCCATCCACCCCAAACTATGAAGGAGTGTTGTCCTGCTCTATATCCCCGGCTAATTACAACCAGATGAAATTATGCCCTCCACATCCAAGCCATTAAATACATTTTTATAAAGATTCATCATCCCAATGTCCCTTAAAGATCCTCTAATGGCTCCGCGGGTTATTTAAGTAAGTTATTAATGAGCTTCTAATGCTCTGCTTGAAGGAAGTGTCCTTCCCTTGTCTCCTCTCCTTCGTTGATCTGGGGGGTTCTATGCCCTACAGAGTTTAAGGTTTGTTAGGAAGGACGAGGCACTAGACAAGGAGGTCGAAGGACATGGCCAAATCAGTTTTTTTTTTGTTTGGATGAGGATTATTTATATTTGTATTATAGTGGAGGAGTAACATGATAGGAATCAACAATTGACCTGCGCCAGCTTTTCACGCGTCAACAGGTTTAAAAGGGATTGTTGAAAGCATTTGCGCTCTTTCATTGGAGGATTCTCTCCCTCTCTTCACCCCATCCTCACCTCCAACCCCTGGCCTGCACCCATGTCATCTGTACAGGATTTTAAAATAAAGATTTCAATTTCGGAAGTGTGACAAATGCAATCGTTTACATAGTTCATGGTTGGAAGGCCTGTCATTTGAATGTGGTAAAGGCTGCATACCACATTTGGGAGGTTGTAATTACCACTTTACTCCAGCATCTGGACGTCTTGAATTTAACACACACCCTGTTTGTACTAATTCAGCTGAACCAAAAGCCATACACTGGGGTCAAACTGAAACTGGGGTCAAACTGACACGGTCAGTGCTATCCGGGATTCCTTTTGGACGTCCTTAACCCATAACCATTATCCAACCCTTAACCATTTTAAATCTAAACTTAAATGGGGTGGGAACGTCCCAGCGATCCCGGATAGCACGAACCAAACTGACACTGGGGTAAAACTGACACTTTATCAAACAAAACTATGCAGGCCGAGGTTTTTCTTATTGAACGATCATCGTGGTCCCACGTGATAGCTAAGCCCTCATGCCTCAAGACCAGGAATTTGACCTTGTAGCAAAATGGCTATTTCTATTGAATCTAGTGTATAATAAAAATGTATTGGAACTTGAGGTTAATTAGCAATAAGGCAACAGACCCAGTGGCCTCGACGGAACCTTCTGACAGAGGGTTTTAGGTATTTTATAATACATCATTTAGCGGGTGCTTATAGTTGTCGTTCTTGCGTATCCCAACTTCCCCCCCTGGTACACCCACAGGGAGTGAGGTCACAGCCAGGGTCACCATTATACAGCGCCGCCTTGTCGGCTCCGGGATTCAAACCAGAAACCTTTCGGTTACTGGCCCAACGCGCTAACCTCGAGGCCAGCCATTTGGTATCTGTGGTGTAATGAGTCTTCTGTGTCTCTTTCAGCAATGGATGGAGTGCCTTTCATGATCTCTGAGAAGTTTGCCTGCGCTTCCGATGATGTGAGTCCGTCTTTCGGTTGGTTCACTCACAAAATGAAATCTTTGACTGTTGAGCACCATTTGTTTTTAATAAAATGCAACGGGCAATATTCACGTCCTGTCGGCCATCTGTATTTTCAGCTGCAGCAGGTGGATCTGATGGGCATCACAATCAAGTCCCTGACAGAGATTGAGAAAGAGGTGAGTGCACAGTCTCGCCCAAGGCTAACGCATACTAGCCTGGTTCCAGACCTGTTTGTGCCGTCTTGGTGCTGTGGTCGTTGTCATGCAAGACTCCACAAACCGAGCCTGGGACCAGGCTAAACTCATACCACCATGTCCAAGACATACGACATCATCGACTGCCTTCAAACGGGGGTTCCAGCATTTACTAGAGCCCGTGTGTGTTCACACTTCTGGACTTGTGTTGATTATGTAAAGGGTCTTTTACACATAGAGTTAAAGGGGCCTTTCCAGCAGAGATGAACCCTCTCTGAATTAAACCACACCCAAGGGTCTTTTACACATAGAGTTAAAGGGGCCTTTCCAGCAGAGATGAGCCCTCTCTGAATTAAACCACACCCAAGATGGAAAGAGGATGAGGAAGATGATGGATTGCAGGGATGAAGGAGAGATGGACAAGGGATTAGGAAGATGGTAGACCCACACACGGGCTCTAGTAAATGCTGGAACCCCCGTTTGAAGGCAGTCGATGATGTCGTATGTCTTGGACATGGTGGTATGAGTTTAGCCTGGTCCCAGGCTCGGTTTGTGGAGTCTTGCATGACAACGACCACAAATAAGTGTGGAGAGGAGGTACATAGCCTATTTTGTTAGTGCTTTGTGAAGGCAGCATTTTCAGTTACAGTTGCAATGTTGTGTGAAGAAGTGACTACTGTATTTCTCCATCTGTCCACTAGAGGCCTGTATTGGCCCTTTTTCGCCCTCTACTCTGAGAAGTTTGTCTGTTGAAGGGTTGTATATTAATGGACTGATGCTGATGCTATTCGATATGCAGTAATTAAGGGGAGACATTTTGAGGGAATTAAAATGCATGTTCCAGTGATGAGAATGGATCCTGTAATCATATACAGTAGCCAATAATATTTTTGGGACGGGTGCTACATGGTTTTCTCCCCTCATCGCTTCAGATGGTGTCGGTTCCAGCCATTAAGCAAGGCTCCCATTTCCCCAATGACTAGAGGAACTTGCGAACATAGTAATTGGTTCTAGCCACGCATATCTAATTTGTGTCTCTTTTAAGTGTTGATTATCCTGCAATTTGCGCTGACGTCTTCATCCTGTGGTGGAGTGGCAACAGGAGAGATGAGGGAGATGATGGATGAGGGAGAGATGGAAAGAGGATGAGGGAGATGATGGAAAGAGGATGAGGGAGATGATGGAAAGAGGATGAGGGAGATGATGGAAAGAGGATGAGGGAGATGATGGAAAGAGGATGAGGGAGAGATGGAAAGAGGATGAGGGAGATGATGGAAAGAGGATGAGGGAGAGATGGAAAGAGGATGAGGGAGAGATGGAAAGAGGATGAGGGAGATGATGGAAAGAGGATGAGGGAGATATGGAAAGAGGATGAGGGAGAGATGGAAAGAGGATGAGAGAGAGATGGAAAGAGGATGAGGGAGATGATGGAAAGAGGATGAGGGAGATGATGGAAAGAGGATGAGGGAGATGATGGAAAGAGGATGAGGGAGAGATGGAAAGAGGATGAGGGAGAGATGGAAAGAGGATGAGGAAGATGATGGATTGCAGGGATGAAGGAGAGATGGACAAGGGATTAGGAAGATGGTGGATTGAAGGAATGAGGGAGAGATGGATTGCAGGGATGAGGGAGATGATGGAAAGAAGATGAGGGAGAGATGGAAAGAGGATGAGGGAGATGATGGAAAGAGGATGAGGGAGATGATGGAAAGAGGATGAGGGAGATGATGGAAAGAGGATGAGGGAGAGATGGAAAGAGGATGAGGAAGATGATGGATTGCAGGGATGAAGGAGAGATGGACAAGGGATTAGGAAGATGGTGGATTGAAGGGATGAGGGAGAGATGGATTGCAGGGATGAGGCAGATGATGGAAAGAGGATGAGGGAAAGATGGAAAGAGGATGAGGAGATGATGGAAATAGGATGAGGGAGATGATGGAAAGAGGATGAGGGCGAGATGGGATGAGGGAGAGATGGGATGAGGGAGAGATGGGATGAGGGAGAGATGGGATGAGGGAGAGATGGGATGAGGGAGAGATGGAAAGAGGATGAGGGAGAGATGGAAAGAGGATGAGGGAGATGATGGAAAGAGGATGAGGGAGATGGTGGAAAGAGGATGAGGGAGATGATGGAAAGAGGATGAGTGAGAGATGGAAAGAGGATGAGGGAGATGATGGAAATAGGATGAGGGAGATGATGGAAAGAGGATGAGGGAGATGATGGAAAGAGGATGAGGGAGATGATGGAAAGAGGATGAGGGAGAGATAGAAAGAGGATGAGGGAGAGATGGAAAGAGGATGAGGAAGATGATGGATTGCAGGGATGAAGGAGAGATGGACAAGGGATTAGGAAGATGGTAGATTGAAGGGATGAGGGAGAGATGGATTGCAGGGATGAGGGAGATGATGGAAAGAGGATGAGGGAGAGATGGAAAGAGGATGAGGAGATGATGGAAAGAGGATGAGGGAGATGATGGGAGAGATGGGATGATGGGAGAGATGGGATGAGGGAGATGATGGGAGAGATGGGATGAGGGAGAGATGGAAAGAGGATGAGGGAGATGATGGAAAGAGGATGAGGGAGATGATGGAAAGAGGATGAGGGAGATGATGGAAAGAGGATGAGGGAGAGATGGAAAGAGGATGAGGGAGAGATGGAAAGAGGATGAGGAAGATGATGGATTGCAGGGATGAAGGAGAGATGGACAAGGGATTAGGAAGATGGTGGATTGAAGGAATGAGGGAGAGATGGATTGCAGGGATGAGGGAGATGATGGAAAGAAGATGAGGGAGAGATGGAAAGAGGATGAGGGAGATGATGGAAAGAGGATGAGGGAGATGATGGAAAGAGGATGAGGGAGATGATGGAAAGAGGATGAGGGAGAGATGGAAAGAGGATGAGGAAGATGATGGATTGCAGGGATGAAGGAGAGATGGACAAGGGATTAGGAAGATGGTGGATTGAAGGGATGAGGGAGAGATGGATTGCAGGGATGAGGCAGATGATGGAAAGAGGATGAGGGAAAGATGGAAAGAGGATGAGGAGATGATGGAAATAGGATGAGGGAGATGATGGAAAGAGGATGAGGGCGAGATGGGATGAGGGAGAGATGGGATGAGGGAGAGATGGGATGAGGGAGAGATGGGATGAGGGAGAGATGGGATGAGGGAGAGATGGGATGAGGGAGAGATGGAAAGAGGATGAGGGAGAGATGGAAAGAGGATGAGGGAGATGATGGAAAGAGGATGAGGGAGATGGTGGAAAGAGGATGAGGGAGATGATGGAAAGAGGATGAGTGAGAGATGGAAAGAGGATGAGGGAGATGATGGAAATAGGATGAGGGAGATGATGGAAAGAGGATGAGGGAGATGATGGAAAGAGGATGAGGGAGATGATGGAAAGAGGATGAGGGAGAGATAGAAAGAGGATGAGGGAGAGATGGAAAGAGGATGAGGAAGATGATGGATTGCAGGGATGAAGGAGAGATGGACAAGGGATTAGGAAGATGGTAGATTGAAGGGATGAGGGAGAGATGGATTGCAGGGATGAGGGAGATGATGGAAAGAGGATGAGGGAGAGATGGAAAGAGGATGAGGAGATGATGGAAAGAGGATGAGGGAGATGATGGGAGAGATGGGATGATGGGAGAGATGGGATGAGGGAGATGATGGGAGAGATGGGATGAGGGAGAGATGGGATGAGGGAGAGATGGAAAGAGGATGAGGGAGATGATGGAAAGAGGATGAGGGAGATGGTGGAAAGAGGATGAGGGAGATGGTGGAAAGAGGATGAGGGAGATGGTGGAAAGAGGATGAGGGAGATGATGGAAAGAGGATGAGGAAGATGACGGATTGCAGGGATGAAGGAGAGATGGACAAGGGATTAGGAAGATGGTGGATTGAAGGGATGAGGGAGAGATGGATTGCAGGGATGAGGCAGATGATGGAAAGAGGATGAGGGAAAGATGGAAAGAGGATGAGGAGATGATGGAAATAGGATGAGGGAGATGATGGAAAGAGGATGAGGGCGAGATGGGATGAGGGAGAGATGGGATGAGGGAGAGATGGGATGAGGGAGAGATGGGATGAGGGAGAGATGGGATGAGGGAGAGATGGAAAGAGGATGAGGGAGAGATGGAAAGAGGATGAGGGAGATGATGGAAAGAGGATGAGGGAGATGGTGGAAAGAGGATGAGGGAGATGATGGAAAGAGGATGAGTGAGAGATGGAAAGAGGATGAGGGAGATGATGGAAAGAGGATGAGGGAGATGATGGAAAGAGGATGAGGGAGATGATGGAAAGAGGATGAGGGAGATGATGGAAAGAGGATGAGGGAGATGATGGAAAGAGGATGAGGGAGATGATGGAAAGAGGATGAGGGAGAGATAGAAAGAGGATGAGGGAGAGATGGAAAGAGGATGAGGAAGATGATGGATTGCAGGGATGAAGGAGAGATGGACAAGGGATTAGGAAGATGGTAGATTGAAGGGATGAGGGAGAGATGGATTGCAGGGATGAGGGAGATGATGGAAAGAGGATGAGGGAGAGATGGAAAGAGGATGAGGAGATGATGGAAAGAGGATGAGGGAGATGATGGGAGAGATGGGATGATGGGAGAGATGGGATGAGGGAGATGATGGGAGAGATGGGATGAGGGAGAGATGGAAAGAGGATGAGGGAGATGATGGAAAGAGGATGAGGGAGATGGTGGAAAGAGGATGAGGGAGATGATGGAAAGAAGATGAGGGAGATGATGGAAAGAAGATGAGGGAGATGAGGGAAAGAGATGAGGGAGAGATGGAAAGAGGATGAGGGAGATGATGGAAAGAGGATGAGGGAGATGATGGAAAGAGGATGAGGGAGATGATGGAAAGAGGATGAGGGAGATGATGGAAAGAGGATGAGGGAGATGATGGAAAGAGGATGAGGGAGAGATGGAAAGAGGATGATGGAAAGAGGATGAAGGAGAGATGGAAAGAGGATGAGGGAGAGATGGAAAGATGGAAAGAGGATGAGGAGATGATGGAAAGAGGATGAGGGAGATGATGGAAAGAGGATGAGGGAGATGATGGAAAGAGGATGAGGGAGATGATGGAAAGAGGATGAGGAGAGATGGAAAGAGGATGAGGGAGAGATGGAAAGAGGATGAGGGAGAGATGGAAAGAGGATGAGGGAGATGATGGAAAGAGGATGAGGGAGAGATGGAAAGAGGATGAGGGAGAGATGGAAAGAGGATGAGGGAGATGATGGAAAGAGGATGAGGTAGATGATGGAAAGAGGATGAGGGAGAGATGGAAAGAGGATGAGGGAGAGACGGATAGAGGATCAGGGAGAGATGGAAAGAGGATGAGGGAGAGATGGAAAGAGAAACAGACATACAAAAAACAAATGTCTTAAAACCTGGAATGTCGACGACGCTGAATGTCGTAGTACACAGTGACAACAGCAGGGGTCTAGGCTGGTGGTTTTAGCCAGTTGTCATGACAACAAATGAACATGGCAGAGAAATAATATTTGCTAAACCACGTACCGATCGGGCCAGGTTAGCCTCATTTGTGACAATAGATCGAACCAGGTTAGCCTCATTTGTGACAATAGATCGGACCAGGTTAGCCTTAGTTGAGACAATAATCCTTGTTTAAGTAAGGTAAAAAAATTAAATAAAAAGCCCAAAAAGCGCCAAAATACAAGATGCTTCATTGAATCTTGCTCATCTGGCAGGTCTGCTATTGTACCATACAATGTGTTGTATGTGTGTCGGTTCTCTGCAATCGCTTTTCAAGCCATGAATGGGTGCGGTGGGAATACTGTAACGTCTGCTTGTTTTACGGTAATCCTGTGGTATGGAGGAGATCCCTCAACTAGCAGTCACACAGCATCACCTAGTGCCCTGGTTTCTTACCACACAACAAATCAACTGAAATCATTTCATTGAAAACTTTGATTGTAATCTCTTTGTTGACTTTTTTTTGTTCCGTTTGTTGTAATAGATTATCAGGTATTACAACAAACTGTTGGCAGTCCTCTGAACCCAACACACTATTGTTCTCTCTTGATTCAGCATTTTAATAAGCGGTTGTTTTGGATTTAAATGAGTTTGATTTGATTCCAGACCTCAAACCTATATCAGAGCCAGTGGGGAACTACATTTTACTTTTGTGGTGGATATAATTTGTTTTGGCTTGTGCTGGGTTTAGCCACAAGGGGGAATACTTTGACCAGAAATCATGTCAGAGACTGGTAACTGGGTAAGAGACAGATGGGTGGCCCTAACTCTTTTCAAAGGTGTGTTAAACAAATGCACTAAAGATGCCTTATTATTTATGTATTTAATGTAGGCCTAATAATAGTTAATGGGGCCCCGTGTAGCTCAGTTGGTAGAGCATGGCGCTTGCAACGCCAGGGTTGTGGGTTCGATTCCCTACGGGGGGCCAGTATGGGGGGGGGAAAATGTATGCACTCACTTAACTGTAAGCCGCTCTGGATAAGAGCGTCTGCTAAATGACTAAAAATGTTTTTTTTTTATGTTATCTTTCTTCCCCTCTCCCACATTTCCATCTCTCTCCATCTACCTCTCTTCTCTCAGTACGAGTATAGTTTCCGCACGGAGCACAGCGCAGCAGCGAGGCTGCCCCCCAGTCCCACACGGACCTCCATGGGCTCTGAGGCCTGAGCCTCCCCCCAGTCCCACACAGATCTGAGCCTCCCACTCCCCCCTTCCCCCTCCTCCCCTACGGAGAGACCTGAGCCCCCCCTCCCGGAGAGACCTGAGGAGAGACTCAGACACTACTACTGAGAACCAGCCCACACAAACCAAGCCAGGGAGAGATAGAGATAGAGAGGAAACTAGGTCTCCCTCTCTCCCTTCGGCCTGCCTCCCTCCACACCTCCCTGCCTCCCTCCACTCCTCCCTGCCTCCCTCCACTCCTCCATGCCTCCCTCCACTCCTCCCTGCCTCCCTCCACACCTCCCTCCCTCCACACCTCCACTCCTCCCTGCCTCCCTCCACTCCTCCCTGCCTCCCTCCACTCCTCCCTGCCTCCCTCCACTCTTCCATCCACTCCTCTACTCTTCCATCCACTCCTCCATGCCTCCCTCCACTCCTCCCTGCCTCCCTCCACTCTTCCATCCACTCCTCCACTCTTCCATCCACTCCTCCATGCCTCCCTCCACTCCTCCCTGCCTCCCTCCACTCTTCCATCCACTCCTCCATGCCTCCCTCCACTCCTCCACTCTTCCATCCACTCTCTCATGCTGCCCTCCACTCCTCCCAAACAAAACAATACTGTCATTGAGACAGCTGGAGATGGTCCTTTTTATTTAGCTTGGTCCACTGTCCAAATGGATGGTGCTTTTTATTTAGCTTGGTCCACTGTCCAAATGGATGGTCCTTTTTATTTAGCTTGGTCCACTGTCCAAATGGATGGTCCTTTTTATTTAGCTTGGTCCACTGTCCAAATGGATGGTGCTTTTATTTTGAAAAAGAACTAATTAGAACAAACTCCTTTGGTCGCCCGTTCAGTACTGCTTATTGGAAGAAGACCCACTACAAGACAAAGGGAAGGAAGGAACCACTACATGATAAAGGGACCCGTTGACGCATTAAGGTTTTCACAGACATGTGGTAGAGACGAGCTCCAGTGTGCATTCGGGATGTGAAAGACTTGGGGTCAAAACAACCTTATGGTGGTCTGATTTGGTGGTAAAGGGGGAAGAGTGCCAGGCCTGCCCATTCACCCCATGAACCATCGTGACAGAGGAACCAGTTTAGTCTAGAAAGGCCTTTTAAAGTTCTGTGTTTGTTGGAACAAACGGTGATCTAAAATACCCTATTGGATACAAGCAGTGCACAACCCACTGGTCTGGACTTTGTTCCAATGGTCGTCTGTGGATATTTCTGCATCAACGAGCAGTTTCCCCCCTCCACCTTCTCCCTGTACACTAGATGCAAGCCCAGGGAGAGGAGAAGTCAGCTTACATGTGTTACTGTAAAATAAATGTCCCCAACAATATTGATTTGGACAGTTCACAAACTGCTTTGCAGCGTTGAGAATGTTCTGTTCTCATCATTCTATGTGAGTGTTATTTAGTCATTTCAGTGTTCTTACTCTTTTCCTCAGCTATTCTGTCGAGTTTCAACCACTCCATCAATGTTCTTTCTGGTCTGAGACACTCCTTGGATTAAAAGCAGAACCACTAGTAATGGACTGTTACTGTGGGTGATGTCTTGCCATTGCCCACTGGTAAGACAGCTGGACAACAAACCACTATGTATTTTTTTTTTTTTTTCTTTTTTTTTCTCAAAGCCAGATGTTTGCATCTGTTACCAGTTTCACTGTGGCTTACTCAGTCTTTTGTCATAGTTGTAGTATTTTTTTATCTTTAAAGCTGTATTTTCTATTTCTCGCAGAATGAGTTTGACAGAAACCTACTGCTTTGTTTATAAGGAGCCAGTTACCAATAAGAGTCAGGTTACAATGGGCAGCATTGTGATAGTATTCATTTGCCACTTTCATTTTCTTAATGAACAAAATAGATTTTAATGTTTTAATTACATGTATAATATTTGCTTTGAACTAAATGTGATGTTCTTGTATCAAGAAGAACACACTTGATAATTTGGACTCAAGTAACAATGTATTTTGTTTCAGTGTTTCACGCATAAGCTGATATGTGGTCTTCTAAACAGTAAATGCTTTTTTTTTGTATTGTCATAAAAAATTAATTGTTGTAATTTAATAAAATGTTCCTGATGTTTTGCCTGTCCACTGGCATATAGGGGGGGTGCTATAACTAATAACACCCTCACCTCCTCAGAACACCGACACTATTCCCTTTAAACCTCTGGGTTGTGTTCACCATATATCAAAATGTTTTGCAACAGGAAACTGAAAGCTGTGTTCAGTTTAGTACCTTCGGTTTGAAAAAATGTTTTCTCTCTGTTGAACACGACCCAGCTCACACACTCCAAACTATCAGGAGACGCGCATCTTCTGCGATTCGTTTTTTCGACACTTTAGTCTGGTACCCAGAGTTTTTTGTTGTTGTTGTTGTTGTTGTTGTTGTCTTATTGCCTCAACTGTGTTACAACAAACTGTGATCAAACCACTAATTGATATTACTTTTTGTTTATTTGCTGTCGCTTGTCATTCTTGCTGTTAGGTCTTTTACCCACACATGCTTGATATTAATGGTATTAATATTGAGAACGTTTTTAGTTTTTTGTTTTTTTTGTACCACAGTATTGTCTTAAATGGCATCCAGGGTTGCACCTTTTCAACATAAGCTTTTAAACACTGCCTTGAAAATGTCAACTCTGGTGAACCTTTCTAGCATTCCTGGTACTGATTATATTCTATCACTGTCGTTTTAAGCAGTAAAAGTCTCAACAGCATTTGTTGAGCTTTTAGGAATTCAATTTCATACATCTTTCTATGCTTGGCAGATATTGTTTCCTTAGAACATCTCTTGGGAACAATTAGGAAGGAATTAGTTAATCAGCTCTTTATTTTCTGTTTGTCTTAATTCCTAATTTAAGCTAAGAAGTATTCTGATCCTTTTCTCACCCAAAATAATTGACCATTACATATCAGTGTTGTATTTTTTCCGAAAATTGAAATGGTCAATTCAATGTCAAATGTGACATTAAAAAAAAAAGAGATCCATTTTCTTATTGCACTGCCTATATATTGGAATCATGATAGTAGCTTAGTTAGTTCAACTAGACCAAATGTCCATACAAAACATATGCTTGCAACACTTCCATGCCCATGTTACTGCTTGCTACAACCTGTTTTGTTCTGCCTGCGTCATGGTAAACTAACCTACATCTGTACTCCTACATCCGAACAGTGGTGTGTAAATATCTTCAGATGGTCATGATAAAATTACATTGTTGTTAACTAATATGATTTGTCTGTGTATTAACATTTAATAATACTGTTTATTTCAGAGAGGTCAGGTTTTCAGTCCTGCATTGTTTTCAATATGGACTCCTTTTAAGCCAACCATGGATTACTTCCAACCATGAGATATACTGTCCAACAAGCTGTAGCTCAGCTGTGATTTGTAGATTTTTTTATTGTTGTTTTGATTGCAACTTCTCTCCTGGATGGAGTTTGGGTTATCCTACTTTGAATGAGGCTCATCCCACCAGTAAACAAAACTTATTTGACGACGGGAAGCTAACACCATCATATTATCAGTTAAATCCTCAAATTATTAAAAACTAACAATCAACCCACCCAAACAACAGCTCCGTGCTACCGGAGTTAGAGCCTATACAACTGATGTTTCGTTTTTCTTCCGAGAACTCTTAATTTGTAAATGCTTGTAAATTAATTATGGCTCTGAGGATCCTGTGGTTGATAACTGATGTTTAAAGGTCGATTTTGGGCAAAAACGCAAAAAAATAACGTATTTAAACTGTATAACTGATCAATGCACCATTACACCAGGTCATTTAATGCTTAAACAAATGGATGAATAAGATATTTGGATACAGAAGTGGCATTTCCTACCGATCTCTACAGCTTCCGTCCAAAAACAAATCCTGTGAAATGACGTCAACACATACTGGAGGAGTTATTGACTAGCTACAAGTGGCTAGCTTAGCTAACGAACTAGCTACGTTTGTCGCGGAGCGCATGACCAGAATGACACATCGACGAACCACCAAAGGCACACCCCATTTATTTTAGAAAATTGAGAAATAGGCGGAGTTGGACCGTTTTTCATGCCCAAAGTCAGCCTTTAAAGACAAAACCTTGTCTCCCAGGTTCAAAGCCTACTCTGTTAGGTGTCAGACAGTTCAAATCAATATGGGTCCATTAGTGTGGCTGTCATTTTGTATTTATTATCGTGTGTCATTGAGTGTGTTTGCACGTGTTTTTTGTTTGTGTGACACGGAGCACCAACCAAACTACTGGTGACTAATCCACAGGAGCAATGTTTATTTCCCGTTTCTCAGAAGCGTTCTAAATTGGATTAATTTCAACCCACTGCCTCTTCAATACTTCTTCGTTCTATAAATGTTATTTTAGTTTTTTTTGGTGGTCAGGTTCGCTCCCTCAATCATTAGTTATCCGGCAGTGTGCAAACATGCGGGTTCTCTCATCTCAGTGCCACCCCAGTCGTTTTAATGACGACTAGTAAAACAACAGAGAGAGACTTCTTAACTAGCCACTTCAAAACCCACAAGTTACTTTCCTCTCAAGATGTGTAGGCAACAGAAATCTGGCACGCACATCCCACTGTCACCAAATTGTACCTGTAACGGAAGCGTTCGGGGAAGCAATCTGTCCTTTCCTTGGATATTGGCTACTTTTGATCCCATTTTTTTAAATTAGATACTGAACATCTTATTAAGGAATTGAATCAGAAACGCTGAGTGCCTGTCATGATGCCATGTACCTGTCAAGACTGCTTTCTTACCTCTGCTGTCTTTGACTTCTGATTTCTCTCCATTTAGTTTTTGTCACCCAAATAGAATCTTCTTTCATCTTATCCGATGTGGGTTGATGCAGAGTCCCATGGAAATGACGTTGAAGTGTGTCTGTTTTAGACTTTGCATGTTGCTAGTATGCCATCGTACTGGGTCGTCTCTACTGGTTTAAGGCTAATGGTACCATGGATTACGTTTGTCAATTGCTTAACATTTACAATGCAGTGGTTTACATGGTATAGGACAATGCCATGATTACCAATATACAAAACCATAGTTATCCATCTATGTTCTAAGTTTAATGTTCACAGTTGACTAGTGGGGTTTTTGTGTCTGATCAAGTTTTGACTTCGGAATGCAAACCATCGTCCGCACCTGTCAAATTAGTGCATCTCTTCAAAAATGATAACTGTAATTTAAAAAGGAAAAAAAAAAAAAAAGTAGTCATTGTATCATTTGTATTCATTTATTTAACATTGTCGTCTTTAATATTGACAGTAGGGACAAAGCGGTGTGCTTGTTTGTCTGGATTTAACCCATTTTGAATAAAACTTTATTAAAATGGTGGCTGATTTGTCTCTGATTTTAAAACAGGACATATGTTGACTAAATTTAACAATAAGATTACAATGATATCCAGTGCTGTGACTGTTGTTATTCAGCCGACCAGGTGCAACCCACCCCCAGCACACATTATGTATGCAGCCTGAGAGGTAAGGTTTTTCTGTAACGCTTCATGGGTTGTTGTGGTCTTTTGTACTTCTATATAGAAAGGTATTGGAATAAAGACTTCACTTCAATTCAACTACATCGGATTACACCTTGCACCAAATTGTACATTGTGGCACTTGTTTAATAAAAAAAAAACATGGTTTAAACTATAATTTTGATATCATGGTTGGTCAGTCATTACATCAGTCCTTGCATCCAGTGCTCTCTATGAATTTGAGTGGTTACTTTTCTCCGGCCCCGTTCCTTAGCTTTTTACCAAAACAGTGGCGGTTTGACCGCTTTGTTATTGTTTGAACTGCAGCTTTAATATGCCGTCTGAAAGTCGTCTCAATGTCTTCAAACTGAACATGTAGCGGCGGATATCAAAACTATCTACGAAGTACAATGGCATCTCACTTTTACCCTTGTTCCCTACTACTTAACCAGAAGGGTCCCGTCTAGGTAAAGAAATATCTCCCTTTCATCCTCGAGGTTTCTGCTGGTCCCCATGTGAGTCTGATTAGGACGATTGGGTTGTGATGGAGCAAGGTGTGAGCTGATCCCTCCCTCTGATGGGCAGATGTTGAGGAGAGATGACCAGCCAGGCTCCGGCGTTGCCTTCCCTTGGGAATGGCATTTAAGTGGTCGGAGCAGGAAGACAAATGGATTCCTTTCTGGTGAGATCAAAGGAGCGGCCATCGCGCAGACTCCAGGGGAACCTTCCTCCCTAACTAACTACCCCCGAGGAGGGTTGTTGTTTGATGGTTGGGGGGCGATGGAAAGAGTCAGGTTTTGGGGAAGCTTGTTTTATGGCTTGTTTTTTGCTCTCTCAGGACCAGGTTGTTGCTAAGTGCTGCTCCCTCAGGACCAGGTTGTTGCTAAGTGCTGCTCCCTCAGGACCAGCTTGTTGCTAAGTGCTGCTCCCTCAGGACCAAGTTGTTGCTAAGTGCTTCTCCCTCAGGACCAAGTTGTTGCTAAGTGCTGCTCCCTCAGGACCAGGTTGTTGCCGGGTGCTGCTCCCTCAGGACCAGGTTGTTGCTAAGTACTGCTCCCTCAGGACCATTTTGTTGCTAAGTGCTGCTCCCTCAGGACCAAGTTGTTGCTAAGTGCTGCTCCCTCAGGACCAAGTTGTTGCTAAGTGCTGCTCCCTCAGGACCAAGTTGTTGCTAAGTGCTGCTCCCTCAGGACCAAGTTGTTGCTAAGTGCTGCTCCCTCAGGACCAAGTTGTTGCTAAGTGCTGCTCCCTCAGGACCAGGTTGTTGCCGGGTGCTGCTCCCTCAGGACCAGGTTGTTGCCGGGTGCTGCTCCCTCAGGACCACGTTGTTGCTAAGTGCTGCTCCCTCAGGGCCAGATTGTTGCCGAGTGCTGCTCCGGGCCAGGTTGTTGCTCAGAAAATGAGCGGGATCCATGATGAAGTGGCGTTTTGTCTGAAACGACGGTTGAGGGCCAGCAAGTGGAGTTCTTTCCTCTGAGCCACTGTCATGGGAGATGTAATACTTTCTCAGTCAAAAGTTTAATAAGTTGAACTTTTGACTGACAAAGTTGGACTAGTTGCATAAGTAATGATGGAGAAAACATCAACAGCATATAAAAAAAGTTATTGTATGAATGTTTTAAACTTTCAGGCCGGTATTCTGCGTCTCTCTCATTGACATCAATGATTAATTGATGAACCCCCTGAGAGGTTATTGAGTCATGATACCTGAGATCATTCGAGGCAATGCCATTCTTAGTTTTGGGGGGGGGTTTAGAGCGGGACTGTCCGTACATTTGCAAGAAAAGAGTGGACAGGATATGGCCAATCGAAAAGACAGGTGCGCTAACACTGCACACCCTTGGAGGTGCTATGCTTTTTTTGACATTTACAGCCCTCTTTCTCCTTTCATCAGAGCCAGATGTACTCAGTAAAGGTCTGAGCATCCACAAGCAGGAATAACCTGCAACTCCCCAAGGGAAACCAGGGCCGCTAACATGGAGAAGCTAACGGTTCAAGGGGGACAGGAGCCAACAGCCCTGTTATTAATGAAAAAGTCAGCGTTGCACAAAGTAAACAGCAATATCTGGCCAGCTAAGAGGCTAAACTTCTCTACTGTTTTTTTTTTTGCTATCACGCTGCAGCAGCATGAAGGACATCCGTGCAGATGTTTTTTGCGATAATGTTTTGCATCGTGCTGTATACCGCAGATGATATATGCAGTTCATCCTATCAATGAGTCTCATTTCAAACTTAAAGGGATAGTTGGTGAAAAATGCCTTCGGAAAGTACTCAGACCCCTGGACTTTTTTACCTTCGGAAAGTATTCAGACCCCTTGACTTTTTCCAAATTTTGTTACGTTACAGCCTTATTCTAAAATTGATCAACATTTTTCCTCAGCAATCTACACACAATACCCCATAATGACAAAGTGAAAACAGGTTTTTTGGAATGTTTGCAAATATAAAAAAACAGAAATAGCTTATTTACATAAGTATTCAGACCCTTTGCTATGAGACTTGAAATTGAGCTCAGGTGCATCCTGTTTCCATTGATCATCCTTGATGTTCTACAACTTGATTTGAGTCCACCTGTGGTAAATTCAATTGATTGGACATGATTTGGAAAGGCCCACACCTGTCTACAGTTGACAGTGACAGTTGACCACAGTTGACAGTGCATGTCAGAGCAAAAACCAGGCCATGAGGTCGAAGAAATTGTCCGTAGAGCTCCGAGACAGGATTGTGTTGAGGCAAAGATCTAGGGAAGGGTACCAAAACATTTCTGCAGCATTGAAGACACCAAGAACACAGTGGACTCCATTATTCTTAAATGGAAGAAGTTTGGAACCACCAAGACACTTCCTAGAGCTGTGTTTCGGAGGACGCACGGCTCTCGACCTTCACCTCTCCCGAGTCCGTACGGGAGTTGCAGCGATGGGACAAGACTGTAACTACCAATTGGATACCACGAAATTGGGGAGAAAAAATGGTTTAAAAAAATTCTAATAAAAATTCATACATTCAAATAAAATACAAAGAGTGAGTGTCGGGTTCTTGGTCACCTCCCTGACCAAGGCCCTTCTCCCCCGATTGCTCAGTTTGAACCCTCCCCTAACCTGGACAACGCTGGGCCAATTGTGCGCCGCAACAACAGGGTCTCCTGGTCAAGGCCGGCTGCAACATAGCCTGGACTCGAACCAGGATCTCTAGTGGCACAGCTAGCACTGCGATGCAGTGTCTTAGACCACTGCACCACTCGGGAGGCCCCGATGGTCACGCTAACAGAGCTCTAGAGTTCCTCTGTGGAGATGGGAGAACCTTCCAGAAAGAGAACCATCTCTGCAGCACTCCACCAATCAGGCCTTTATGGTAGAGTGGCTAGACGAAAGCCACTTCTCAGTAAAAGGCACATTCACATAGAAACAAGATTCTCTGGTCTAATGAAACCAAGATTGAAATATTTAGCCTGAATGCCAAGCGTCACGTCTGGAGGAAACCTGGCACCATCCCTACGGTAAAGCATGGTGGTGGCAGCATCATGCTGTGGGGATGATTTTCAGCGGCAGGGACTGGGAGACTAGTCAAGATCGAGGCAAAGATGAACGGAGCAAAGTACAGAGAGCTCCTTGATGAAAACCTGCTCCAGAGCACTCAGGACCTCGGACTGAGGTGACGGTTCACCTTCCAATAGGACAATGACCCTAAGCACACAGCCAAGACAATGCAGGAGTGGTTTCGGGACAAGTCTCTGAATGTCCTTGAGTGGCCCAGCCAGGGCCCGGACTTGAACCCGATCGAACATCTCTGGAGAGACCTGAAAATAGCTGTGCAGCAACACTCCCCATCCAACCTGACAGAGCTTGAGAGGATCTGCAGAGTAGAATGGGAGAAACTCCCCAAATACAGGTGTGCTAAGCTTGTAGCGTCATACCCAAGAAGACTCGATGCTGTGATCGCTGCCAAAGGTGCTTCAACAAAGTACTGAGTAAAGGGTCTGAATACTTATGTAAATGTATTATTTACATTTTTTATTTTGAAATTAGCAAATTTTTTGCTTTGTCATTATGGGGTATTGTGTGTAGATTGATACAATTTAATCAATTTTAGAATATGGCTGTAACGTAACAAAATGTGGAAAAAGTCAAGGGGTCTGAATACTTTCCGAAGGCACTGTAGGTACCATGACTTGCATGGGATTTGTGCCACAACTGTTAAAATGTTAGCATTTGGAAACAATGCCAGGAAAACTAAACTAAAGCATGGATTTCTGTCATACCTTGTCCATAGACTGCTGACACAGGAAGGAAACCAAAGCATGGATTTCTGTCATACCTTGTCCATAGACTGCTGACACAGGAAGGAAACCAAAGCATGGATTTCTGTCATACCTTGTCCATAGACTGCTCACACAGTAAGGAAACCAAAGCATGGATTTCTGTCATACCTTGTCCATAGACTGCTGACACAGGAAAGAAACCAAAGCATGGATTTCTGTCGTACCTTGTCCATAGACTGCTGACACAGGAAGGAAACCAAAGCATGGATTTCTGTCATACCTTGTCCATAGACTGCTGACACAGGAAGGAAACCAAAGCATGGATTTCTGTCATACCTTGTCCATAGACTGCTGACACAGGAAGGAAACCAAAGCATGGATTTCTGTCATACCTTGTCCATAGACTGCTGACACAGTAAGGAAACCAAAGCATGGATTTCTGTCATACCTTGTCCATAGACTGCATTTACACAGTAAGGAAACCAAAGCATGGATTTCTGTCATACCTTGTCCATAGACTGCTGACACAGGAAGGAAACCAAAGCATGGATTTCTGTCATACCTTGTCCATAGACTGCTCACACAGTAAGGAAACCAAAGCATGGATTTCTGTCATACCTTGTCCATAGACTGCTGACACAGGAAGGAAACCAAAGCATGGATTTCTGTCATACCTTGTCTATAGACTGCTGACACAGGAAGGAAACCAAAGCATGGATTTCTGTCATACCTTGTCCATAGACTGCTGACACAGGAAGGAAACCAAAGCATGGATTTCTGTCATACCTTGTCCATAGACTGCTGACACAGGAAGGAAACCAAAGCATGGATTTCTGTCATACCTTGTCCATAGACTGCTGACACAGGAAGGAAACCAAAGCATGGATTTCTGTCATACCTTGTCCATAGACTGCTGACAAAGGAAGGAAACCAAAGCATGGATTTCTGTCATACCTTGTCCATAGACTGCTGACACAGGAAGGAAACCAAAGCATGGATTTCTGTCATACCTTGTCCATAGACTGCTGACACAGGAAGGAAACCAAAGCATGGATTTCTGTCATACCTTGTCCATAGACTGCTGACACAGGAAGGAAACCAAAGCATGGATTTCTGTCATACCTTGTCCATAGACTGCTGACACAGGAAGGAAACCAAAGCATGGATTTCTGTCGTACCTTGTCCATAGACTGCTGACACAGGAAGGAAACCAAAGCATGGATTTGTGTCGTACCTTGTCCATAGACTGCTGACACAGGAAGGAAACCAAAGCATGGATTTGTGTCGTACCTTGTCCATAGACTGCTGACACAGGAAGGAAACCAAAGCATGGATTTCTGTCGTACCTTGTCCATAGACTGCTGACACAGGAAGGAAACCAAAGCATGGATTTCTGTCGTACCTTGTCCATAGACTGCTGACACAGGAAGGAAACCAAAGCATGGATTTCTGTCGTACCTTGTCCATAGACTGCTGACACAGGAAGGAAACCAAAGCATGGATTTCTGTCATACCTTGTCCATAGACTGCTGACACAGGAAGGAAACCAAAGCATGGATTTCTGTCATACCTTGTCCATAGACTGCTGACACAGGAAGGAAACCAAAGTATGGATTTCTGTCATACCTTGTCCATAGACTGCTCACACAGTAAGGAAACCAAAGCATGGATTTCTGTCATACCTTGTCCATAGACTGCTGACACAGGAAGGAAACCAAAGCATGGATTTCTGTCATACCTTGTCCATAGACTGCTCACACAGTAAGGAAACCAAAGCATGGATTTCTGTCATACCTTGTCCATAGACTGCTGACACAGGAAGGAAACCAATATGTCATTATGTCATGTGTGTTAACTATCCCTCTAAACTAAAATGTAGTAAGACGTGAGTGGGCGGGGGAGAGAGAGGGGGGGAGAGAGGGAGAGAGGGGGAGAGAGAGGGCAGGGGGGAGAGAGAGGGAGAGGGAGAGAGGGGAGAGAGAGGGCAGGGGGAGAGAGAGGGCGGGGGAGAGAGGGCGGGGGGAGAGAGGGGAGAGAGGGCGGGGGGGAGAGAGGGGAGAGAGGGGAAAGAGAGGAGAGGGGGGGAGAGAGGGAGGGGGGGAGAGAGGGCAGAGGGAGAGAGGGGAGAGAGAGGAGAGAGAGAGAGAGAGATGGGAGAGGGAGAGAGGAGAGAGAGAGATGGGGAGAGGGAGAGAGAGATATGTGGTGAAATACCACAGTGTGCCATCACAGCTGCACCTGTTGCCACAAGAAAAGGGCAACCAGTGAAGAACAAACACCATTGTAAATACAACCCATACAGTGAGGGGAAAAAAGTATTTGATCCCCTGCTGATTTTGTACGTTTGCCCACTGACAAAGACATGATCAGTCTATAATTTTAATGGTAGGTTTATTTGAACAGTGAGAGACAGAATAACAACAACAAAATCCAGAAAAACGCATGTCAAAAATGTTATAAATTGATTTGCATTTTAATGAGGGAAATAAGTATTTGACCCCCTCTCAATCAGAAAGATTTCTGGCTCCCAGGTGTCTTTTATACAGGTAACGAGCTGAGATTAGGAGCACACTCTTAAAGGGAGTTCTCCTAATCTCAGCTTGTTACCTGTATAAAAGACACCTGCCCACAGAAGCAATCAATCAATCAGATTCCAAACTCTCCACCATGGCCAAGACCAAAGAGCTCCCCAAGGATGTCAGGGACAAGATTGTAGACCTAGTCAAGGCTGGAATTGTCTACAAGACCATCGCCAAGCAGCTTGGTGAGAAGGGGACAACAGTTGGTGCAATTATTCGCAAATAACTGTCAATCTCCCTCGGCCTGGGGCTCCATGCAAGATCTCACTTCGTGGAGTAGCAATGATCATGAGAACGGTGAGGAATCAGCCCATAACTACACGGGAGGATCTTGTCAATGATCTCAAGGCAGCTGGGACCATAGTCACCAAGAAAACATTTGGTAACACACTACGCCGTGAAGGACTGAAATCCTGCAGCGCCCGCAAGGTTCCCCTGCTCAAGAAAGCACATATACAGGCCCGTCTGAAGTTTGCCAATGAACATCTGAATGATTCAGAGGAGAACTGGGTGAAAGTGTTGTGGTCAGATGAGACCAAAATCAAGCTCTTTGGCATCAACTCAACTCACCGTGTTTGGAGGAGGAGGAATGCTGCCTATGACCCCAAGAACACCATCCCCACCATCAAACATGGAGGTGGAAACATTATGCTTTGGGGGTGTTTTTCTGCTAAGGGGACAGGACAACTTCACCACATCAAAGGGACGATGGACGGGGCCATGTACCATCAAATCTTGGGTGAGAACCTCCTTCCCTCAGCCAGGGAATTGAAAATGGGTCGTGGATGGGTATTCCAGCATGACAATGACCCAAAACACACGGCCAAGGCAACAAAGGAGTGGCTCAAGAAGAAGCACATTAAGGTCCTGGAGTGGCCTAGCCAGTCTCCAGACCTTAATCCCATAGAAAATCTGTGGAGGGAGCTGAAGGTTCGAGTTGCCAAACGTCAGCCTCTAAACCTTAATGACTTGGAGAAGATCTGCAAAGAGGAGTGGGACAAAATCCCTCCTGAGATGTGTGCAAACCTGGTGGCCAACTACAAGAAACATCTGACCTCTGTGATTGCCAACAAGGGTTTTGCCACCAAGTACTAAGTCATGTTTTGCAGAGGGGTCAAATACTTATTTCCCTCATTAAAATGCAAATCAATTTATAACATTTTTGACATGTGTTTTTCTGGATTTTTTTGTTGTTATTCTGTCTCTCACTGTTCAAATAAACCTACCATTAAAATTATAGACTGATCATGTCTTTGTCAGTGGGCAAATGTACAAAATCAGCAGGGGATCAAATATTTTTTCCCTCACTGTACAAGGATAGGTAGGAATAAAACGGACTGAAAAATAAATTCACTGTATATGATAGAAATATTGTAATTACAGTAATAGGCCTACAATAGTCCTCAGAGGGGTGGTGGGTTAGTTAGTTGTAAAAAATGGGAAACTACATTTTCCACAAAGAAAAGAGAAATGCTCGTATGCTGCCATTTCATTTCCATGGCAAGGTGTGAGGGGTCTGTGACCTCTGAGTGAGTGAGTGACTCTCTCTCTAGTGTGTGTGTGTGTGTGTGTGTGTGTGTGTGTGTGTGTGTGTGTGTGTGTGTGTGTGTGTGTGTGTGTGTGTGATGAGTAAGACAGAAGAGATGGATTGTTAGGATGTTCTATTATCAGTAATTACTCTAAGATTAATGCAATGGTCATCTCAGTCTCCGGACTTGAACCCCATTTGAAAACCTGTGGTTTGAATTGAAGAGGGCAGTCCATAAGTGTATCAAGGATCTGGAAAAAGGATCTGTATGGACTGCTTATTAAACGGGTGACAATAATTTTGACCCTTATCTTTTTTAGATTTGTTTTATTACTTGTTGAACAAAATCTCTTTCTCTGCGCAATTGTATTAGTAAATACTTTTTGGAGCATACAATATAGCAGTGTATGTATTCTTATTTTTTGTTCATTATCAAGTGTCAATATTTATGGCCCTGGCTGTACTCACCTGCATGATACATGTCAAAATGTTCACCATACATCTTACCACAGTAGCAAGGTTAGGAGTGCATTATGCAGGGATAGAGGGAATGGCTTTGTTTTTTAGTCTATCAAAGCATTGTAATGAGGTTTACTTGTAAACTTATTTTTCTTGTAGGCTAGCGAGTTATCTAATTTATTTAGTGAACTAGTCATCTAATTAAAACCCTTTCTCAATCGTACAATCAGGCCTGTAAGTAATTGTGATTCCTCGTTACCACTGTCATACCGTCGTCATGGAAAGAAAGTGGTGAATTGCTGTCACAAGTTTACAATGAGCTCCAAAGACGTCAGAGTTCAATTAGCTTGCATCTTTTATGGTTGGTGGACTCTTTTTGAAGCTGGCATTTTTCTATTCGTTCCAGAACACAGCAAATCCCCATAGTTTTTCATAAAGAGCAGTCAGTTTAAAGTGGAGGGGTTGTCTCCTCACAAACCAAGAAACAAAAGGGACAGATGTAAGAACTAAACACATGCATGCACCAGTGAAAAGCTAGGGGGGTAAAGGTTATGGAGTTCTAGGGGGTTAAAGGTTATGGAGTTCTAAGGGGGTAGAGGTTATGGAGTTCTAGGGGGGTAAAGGTTATGGAGTTCTAGGGGGGTAAAGGTTATGGAGTTCTAGGGAGGTAAAGGTTATGGAGTTCTAGGGGGTTAAAGGTTATGGAGTTCTAGGGGGGTAAAGGTTATGGAGTTCTAGGGGGTTAAAGGTTATGGAGTTCTAGGGGGTTAAAGGTTATGGAGTTCTAGGGGGGTAAAGGCTATGGAGTTCTAGGGGGTAAAGGCTATGGAGTTCTAGGGGGGTAAAGGTTATGGAGTTCTAGGGGGGTAAAGGTTATGGAGTTCTAGGGGGGTAAAGGTTATGGAGTTCTAGGGGGGTAAAGGTTGTGGAGTTCTAGGGGGGTAAAGGTTATGGAGTTCTAGGGGGGTAAAGGTTATGGAGTTCTAGTCAGCGCCTAATGTTATGGACAGTTACCACTCTTAGTGGTAAAATGAATACATGCAATTGCTCGCTAGATTGCATAATCTATGGGCATATTCAATAGTTTCTCTGTTATTCTGTGAGGTCACTCTCTGATGTGTGTAATGTTAAAGGCCATACCCTTATTCGTCTTGAGGTATGCGTTTGATCGTACTTTTCTCAATGATTATTTTACAATTTTTACAATACAGTGTTTTGTCTGAGTTATATATTTCGTTTTGATATCCTTTTAATAATGTATTGCTTGTTGTGAAATGTCTTGCCTAGAGGCATACAGATGTTGGCTTTGTCTCTACATGAAAGGTACGATGATTTGATAATTAACAGAGGATAGTGACAAATGACAGCATAGATTAAGCTAATTAACACTTACAATGCAAGTACAGAGGTACATTTTTTGGGGGGGGGTCATTTAGCAGACACTCTTATCCAGAGCGACTTACAGGAGCAATTAGGGTTAAGTGCCTTGCTCAAGGACACATCGGCAGATTTTTCACCTAGTCGGCTTGGGGATTAGAACCAGCGACCTTTCGGTTACTGGCACAACGCTCTTAACCACTAAGCTACCTGCCGCCCACGAGAGCATTGCCATAGCTCAGACAAGTCAGAAAACCATCAAAGCTGAATTTTCTATCTGGATAGTCCACCCAAATTACAAAATGTCATACAAGGCCAGAATATAGAGTTTGCTTACATAGCCACTGCTTGTGCTATAGGCATCTGCTAACTTGACTGCCATTTTCCAACTGAAAAAACAAGTTAATACCTGATATTAGCATTTTTCAATTTCATGCCCAATTCATCCCAAAGTTGTCTCTGAAAGGGATGTTTCAATAACTTTGTCCTTTGCTCCGTTCATCTTTCCCTCGATCCTGACTAGTCTCCCAATCCCTGCCACTGAAAAACATCCCCACAGGATTATGCTGCCACCACCATGCTTCACCGTAGGGATGGTGCCAGGTTTCCTCCAGACGTGACGCTTGGCATTCAGGCCAAAGAGTTCAATCTTGGTTTCATCAGACCAGAGAATCTTGTTTCTCATGGTCTGAGAGTAATCTGGCCACTCTACCATAAAGGCCTGATTTGGTGGAGTGCTGCAGAGATGGTTGTCCTGGAAGGTTCTCCCATCTCCACAGAGGAACTCTGGAGCTCTGTCAGAATCACCATCGGGTTCTTGGTCACCTCCCTGACCAAGGCTCTTCTCCCCCGATTGCTAAGTTTGGCCGGGCGGCCAGCTCTAGGAAGAGTCTTGGTGGTTCCAAACGTATTCAATTTAAGAATGATGGAGGCCACTGTGTTCTTGGTGTCTTCAATGCTGCAGAAATGTTTTGGTACCCTTCCCTAGATCTTTGCCTCAACACAATCCTGTCTCGGAGCTCTACGGACAATTTCTTCGACCTCATGGCTTGGTTTTTTCTCTGACATGCACTGTCAACTGTGGGACCTTATATAGACAGGTGTGTGCCTTTCCAAATCATGCCCAATCAATTGAATTTACCACAGGTGGACTCCAACCAAGTTGTAGAAACATGTCAAGGATGATCAATGGAAACAGGATGCACCTGATCTCAATTTTAGAGTCTTATAGCAAAAGGGTTGAATACTTATGTAAATATGGTATTTCTGTTGTTTTACATAAATTAGCAAACATTTCTAAAAACCTGTTTTCACTTTGTCATTATGGGGTATTGTGTGTAAATTGATGAGGAATTTTTTTTTATTTAATCCATTTTAGAATAAGGCTGTAACGAGTCAAATCTGGAAAAAGTCAAGGGGTCTGAATACTTTCCGAAGGCACTGTACAAAGATTAGTCCTCTATCTAACTCTATGGTCCTGAACTATGTCCCTGTCCATAGAGTACAAACAAGGTAGGAGGAAAAATATTACATTTTATAATTTGAGTAGATTATCCCTTTAATGACATATAGATAGACTTACACTGAGGGTATGGATCTTGTATTATTTTAATTAATTCACAAATGCACATATCCCATGCACCAACATCAGTGATCAGTTAGTCTGTTCTTTGTCATATATATATAAAAAACAAAAACATTTATAACTGCAATCTGTTGTACATTCAATCAAATTACCCTGAATGCTTTTTGTTGAAAACCACCAAAACCATTTTAAGACTGTGGCGGGATGATTTTCCATGCTAGTTTAAAGGGTTCTGATGTCCCATCCTCCATTTGGTACAGTAAAGCCAATCACAATAAACTAGCTTGGAGTCCTCTCTCTCTCTCAGTGGATTCATGCTTTACAACCGCTTTGATGACACACAACTGATAAAAACGTAATTGATGGTGATCCGCATGTGGGCCATATCCTAATAAAATCCCCACATCATAGCTGCACCGTACCTAAACACAGTATTGCATGTGAGCAGAACACAGAACACAGAACACATGCCGGAGGCAGCAATATGTCTCTCCTTTGCTCCTGTTTTACAGGGAATCTGTTGTCAGATTAGTCGCTCCCAGCTAATTGTATGACTTCCAAAAACTATTGACTAGGCATCTGTGAAAACCGCTATGACATTTGTCTCTTAAAGGGTGACAATTGAAAAAAACTACTTATCTGGTTGAAAATGGCCTATGTGGCATTGATATGAGTCAAACATTTATTCTAGTGTCAAAATGTACTACAAAGTGTAAATAAGAATTTTGGTCATAAAGTCAGTCTTGTCCAAAGCAGAGATTTGTGAGATAATTAGGAAAAAAGGGTACGTAGCAGTTTTCCTTGGGGTTGGGTTTATTTCAAACCTGCCCACAGCTGGAAGCACCCAAGTAATCATAAATTCGGAGTGCAGTTGCACGCCACCCGATCCTAGTTAGGGACCATCAGTAAATTACATAATGTACCTGGGACAATATTTTCACATTTCAGTAGCTCCAAATTTCAATGACTTTTTATTTTATTTTTATTTCACCTTTATTTAACCAGGTAAGCCAGTTGAGAACAGGTTCTCATTTACAACTGCGACCTGGCCAAGATAAAGCAAAGCAGTGCAATAAAAACAACACAGAGTTACATATGGGGTAAAAAACATAAAGTCAAAAATACTACAGAAAATATATATACAGTGTGTGCAAATGTAGCAAGTTATGGAGGTAAGGCAATAAATAGGCTATAGTGCAAAATAATTACAATAGTATTAACACTGGAATGCTAGATGTGCAAGAGATTATGTGCAAATAGAGATACTGGGGTGCAAAAGAGCAAAATAAATAACAATATGGGGATGAGGTAGTTGGGTGGGCTAATTACAGATGGGCTGTGTACAGGTGCAGTGATCGGTAAGGTGCTCTGACAACTGATGCTTAAAGTTATTGAGGGAGATAAGAGTCTCCAGCTTCAGAGATTTTTGCAATTCGTTCCAGTCATTGGCAGCAGAGAACTGGAAGGAATGGCGGCCAAAGGAGGTGTTGGCTTTGGGAATGACCAGTGAGATATACCTGCTGGAGCGCAGACTACGGGTGGGTGCTGCTATGGTGACCAATGAGCTAAGATAAGGCGGGGATTTGCCTAGCAGTGATTTATAGATGGCCTGGAGCCAGTGGGTTTGACGACGAACATGTAGTGAGGACCAGCCAACAAGAGCGTACAGGTCACAGTGGTGGGTAGTGTATGGGGCTTTGGAGACAAAACGGATGGCACTGTGATAGACTACATCCAATTTGCTGAGTAGAGTGTTGGAGGCTATTTTGTAAATGACATCGCCGAAGTCAAGGATCGGTAGGATAGTCAGTTTTACGAGGGCATGTTTGGCAGCATGAGTGAAGGAGGCTTTGTTGCGAAATAGGAAGCCGATTCTAGATTTAACTTTGGATTGGAGATTCTTTATGTGAGTCTGGAAGTTGAGTTTACAGTCTAACCAGACACCTAGGTATTTGTAGTTGTCCACATACTCTAGGTCAGACCCGTCGAGAGTGGTGATTCTAGTCGGGTGGGCGGGTGCCAGCAGCGTTCGATTGAAAAGCATGCATTTAGTTTTACTAGTGTTTAAGAGCAGTTGGAGGCTACTGAAGGATTGTTGTATGGCATTGAAGCTTGTTTGGAGGTTTGTTAACACAGTGTCCAATGAAGGGCCAGATGTATACAAAATGGTGTCGTCTGCGTAGAGGTGGATCTGAGAGTCACCAGCAGCAAGAGCGACATCATTGATATACACGGAGAAAAGTGTCGGCCCAAGAATTGAACCCTGTGGCACCCCCATAGAGACTGCCATAGGTCCAGACAACAGGCCCTCCGATTTGACACACTGAACTCTATCTGAGAAGTAGTTGGTGAACCAGGCGAGGCAGTCATTTGAGAAACCAAGGCTATTTAGTCTGCCAATAAGAATGCGGTGGTTGACAGAGTCGAAAGCCTTGGCCAGGTCGATGAAGACGGCTGCACAGTACTGTCTATTATCAATCGCGGTTATAATATCGTTTAGGACCTTGAGCGTGGCTGAAGTGCACCCATGACCAGCTCGAAACCGGATTGCATAGCGGAGAAGGTACGGTGGTATTCGAAATGGTCGGTGATCTGTTTGTTAACTTGGCTTTCAAATACTTTCGAAAGGCAGGGCAGGATGGATATAGGTCTGTAGCAGTTTGGATCTAGAGTGTCACCCCCTTTGAAGAGGGGGGATGACCGCGGCAGCTTTCCAATCTCTGGGGATCTCAGACGTTATGAAAGAGAGGTTGAACAGACTAGTAATAGGGGTTGCGACAATTTCGCGGCTAGTTTTAGAAAGAAAGGGTCCAGATTGTCTAGCCCAGCTGATTTGTAGGGGTCCAGATTTTGCAGCGCTTTCAAAACATCAGCTGTCTGAATTTGTGTGAAGGAGAAGCGGGGGGCATGGGCAAGTTGCAGCAGAGGGTGCAGAGTTGGTGGCCGGGGTAGTGGTAGCCAGATGGAAAGCATGCCCAGCTGTAGCAAAATGCTTGTTGAAATTCTCGATTATTGTAGATTTATCGGTGGTGATAGTGTTTCCTAGCCTCAGTGCAGTGGGCAGCTGGGAGGAAGTGCTCTTATTCTCCATGGACTTTACAGTGTCCCAAAACTTTTTGGAGTTAGTGCTACAGGATGCAAATTTCTGTTTGAAAAAGTTAGCCTTTGCTTTCCTGACTGCTTGTGTATATTGGTTCCTAACTTCCCTGAAAAGTTGCATATCGCGGGGGCTATTTGATGCGAATGCTGTACGCCACAGGATGTTTTTGTGCTTGTCAAGGGCAGTCAAGTCTGAGGAGAACCAGGGGCTATATCGGTTCTTAGTTCTGTATTTTTTGAATGGGGCATGTTTATTTAAGATTGAGAGGAAATTACTTTTAAGGAACAACCAGGCATCCTCTACTGACAGAATGAGATCTATATCCATCCAGGATACCTGGGCCAGGTCAATTAGGGAAGGCCTGCTCGCTAAAGTGTTTTAGGGAGCGTTTGACAGTGATGAGGGGTGGTCGTTTGACCGCGGACCCGTTACGGACGCAGGCAATAAGGCAGTGATCGCTGAGATCCTGGTTGAAGACAGCTGAGGTGTATTTAGAGGGTATGTTAGTCAGGATGATATCTATGAGGGTACCCATGTTTACGGATTTAGGGTTGTACCTGGTAGGTTCGTTGATAATTTGCGTGAGGTTGAGGGCATCTAGCTTGGATTGTAGGATGGCTGGGGTATTAAGCATATCCCAATTTAGGTCACCAAGCAGTACAAACTCTGAGGATAAATGGGGGGCAATCAATTCACATATGGTGTCCAGGGCACAGCTGGGGGCTGAGGGGGTCTGTAGCAAGCGGCAACAGTGAGAGACTTATTTCTGGAAAGGTGGATTTTTAGAAGTAGAAGCTCAAACTGTTTGGGCACAGACCTGGATAGTATGATAGAGCTCTGCAGGCTATCTCTACAGTAGATTGCAACTCCACCCCCTTTGGCAGTTCTATCTAGACGGAAAATGTTATAGTTGGGGATGGAAATTTCAGAATTTTTGGTGGCCTTCCTGAGCCAGGATTCAGACACTGCTAGAACATCAGGGTTGGCAGAGTGTGCTAACGCAGTGAATAACTCAAACTTGGAAGTAGACTTCTGATATTTATGTGCAAGAAACCAAGACTTTTGCGATTACAGAAGTCAGCAAATGATAGCGCCTGGGGAGTAGGAGTGATACTGAGGGCTGCAGGGCCTGGGTTAGCCTCTACATCACCAGAGGAACAGAGGAGGACTAGAATAAGGATACGGCTAAAGGCTTTAAGAACTGGTCTTCTAGTGCGTTGGGTACATAGAATAAAGGGGGCAGATTTCCGGGTGTTATAGAAAAGATTCAGGGCATTATGTACAGACAAGGATATGGAAGGATATGAGTAAAGTGGAGGTAAACCTAAGCGTTGGGTAACAATGAAAGAGATAGCATCGCTGGAGGCATCAATTGAGTCGGTCTCCGCGTGTATAGGGGGTGGGACAAATGAGCTATCGAAGGCAGGTTTAGCTAGGCTGGGGGGTCTACAGTGAAATAGTACAATTAGAAATAACCGAAACAACAATAAACTAACCATGTTTGGGCTGAGGCTAAACATAAACAGGATGTAGTACCGTAAAAGGAACAGTCCAGCAGACATCAGCTGTATAGCTGAGTTATCATAAGGTCCGGTGGTAAAGCACTAGCGAGTAAGAGGCCACGGCTAGCGTGTGCTAGCGGGCCGGGGCTAGCAGATGGAATCTTCGTGGTTAACGTCGTAACCACATCAGACGATTTCGTCGGCAGACCAGTCGTGTAGGATCGGCGGGGCTCCGTGTCAACACTAGGTGGTCCCGTCCGGTTGACAGAGAGGTAGATAGCCGGGAGATGGGCCTAGCTCAGGATGATTAGCCAGACCACAGCGTCCATTTTGTTGTAGCTAACTGGTAGCGATGAATCCGGAGTTAAAGGTCCAGTGATTCAGTGATTCCGGCGGAAAAACTGATATGTTCTGGGTCGATAACGCGCTGTGCAGACTGGCCGAATATCCGGTGATTAATGTCCAGTGATTAAAATTAATCCCGCAGAAAAAAATCCAATGTTCTGGGTGAAATACCGCTAGCTGTGGCTAATAGCAAGTAGCTAGTTAGCTGGCTAGCTAGTTTCAACTGGAGATTCTAGATTCTAGATAAAGGTAAGTCAATAATAGAATCCGTTCCACATTGAGTGAGGCGGGTTGCAGGAAAGTATATTTTGTAGAAGGATGAAAAGTCTGATAGGGAAATATGTACGAAAAATACAGAAAAAATAGGGTATTTACAGGCTATTTACAGACATACGACAAAAACAGAACTGCACTACTACGCCATCTTGGAAAAAAGTCCAGATTTAACCACAAATCAACCATAAAGTGTAGAAATCCATACAAAT
Organism: Coregonus clupeaformis; assembly: GCF_020615455.1. Taxonomy (NCBI): domain Eukaryota; kingdom Metazoa; phylum Chordata; class Actinopteri; order Salmoniformes; family Salmonidae; genus Coregonus; species Coregonus clupeaformis. The sequence goes on from NC_059206.1 coordinate 8,557,252, forward strand.
ATTTAAAGCATTTAATGAGAACTAAAAATGTGTGTACCATGAAATTATTGTCCCGTTTTAAATTGTGTAATATATTGAGGGTCCCTAACTAGCCTCACAGATAGGCTATCCAAAGTCAAACCAACTTTGCCATGGCCGCACACAGGCCAGCTGAAGCTAATTGGTGAAAGAAGTTGGCTAGCTTGCCTAGTCTAGGCGAATTCCAGACGCCAGACCAGATTAAACTGTAGGCCTATCAAGTTATCTAGAAGGGTGAGTGACTGTAACTGTGTACTGTTTTGGCAGAGAGAATGTACAAACGCTTCCCACGTGCGAACACAAACACAACAGACACCACATTAAGCCACGCCTCCATATATCTGCCTTTACACAATGGTCCTCGCTATTCGGGATCCTTGGGACGTCCCTAGCCCATTGAAGTTGACATTTTAAAAATGGTTAAGGTTTATACTATGGGCACCGATTGATAACGAGCAGCTATAGTTCCGGTGCCTGGGTTTTTCTTCACTTGTTTTTCGTCACTGGTCATCTGGACAAATCAAGATTTCGCAGGTGTTAGTATCTTTCGAATTTCGGAAGGGGAGGGGACATTTGGCCCATACACTTGCCCGTAACCATGTTCCTAGCTCGTAACTTTCAAATAGACAGGGTGGAGCTCCTCGTTGTACAATCTCTTCATCTCTTAACATGTATGGACCCAGAACATAAGCGAGCATCTAGCCAATTACACAAGACGTTAGTTCTGGGTTAGCAAGTGACATTGAAAGCCATTTAGGGTGTGTATGGAGGTAAATTATAGGCAATATATCCTGGTACAGGGGAGCTCTTGAACTTGACTCAGGCTAACCTCCAATCACGTGCCTCTAAGCCTCATTAAAGTGGATTCCTTTTCAAAGAGAAAGCATTCCTCTCTAAAGTGAACCAGCCAATGAAGCCCCCAGCAGTAACCAAAAGGCTCATTAAAATGGAGTGGGCTATGGACAGCTAGCATGTGCATTCACATTAGTCTCTCACCTGCATTTCAGTCAGGCTTGCGATATTTTTATTTCACTGTGGCTAAACAAAAGTGAGAGTCTTGTACATCTGTTTTCAGAGTTCATAGTTGATCAACAGCTCTCCATCTTCAAGGACAATTATTTCCAATTATTTTGTGATGGGATTGGGACCCTTGTAATGATTGTTGTTCAGTTGCAGAATACGAATACGTTTTGATGAGAGAGAGTGCTACTAATATGACATCCTGAGAAGTTAAAGCTAGATGTTAATTTTGACCAACAACTTCTGTTTTACGTGCTTGTTTTCATCCACAGTGAAAGCTGTCACACTATACAGTACATTTACTTTTCTTGACGATTGGTTAAGGTAGTTCAAGCCTTTACATTAGGTTTTACATGGTTCGACTTGCAACACAAAATGAATGACATGTTGGGGGTTTTTTTTATCTCCTCTCCTCAGTCTTCGGTGTGACGCTTGAGTCATGTCTCATCAAATAGCAAAACATTTTTACCTGCCATTCAAGTTATTTCTTCTGTTTAGACATTTGAGTATTGCTCTGTATGTAACACTGCAACGTTTCAGATTGAAGTGTAAAGCCTACAAATTCACTCATTATAGTTAAATGTCATATAGTTGGATTGAATCCAGATGTTATGTATGTTATTGTTTAGCATACTTTGAAACAGGCTTAGGCTATAGTCCATGAAAAATAAGTTGTGCAAGGACAAAAGGTTTAATTATTAATTGTCAACATTGATCTAATACATGTATAATGTTATCCTCCATAACATATTTCGGCTGATTTATTTGTACATTAAAACGAACGTTCATTGTAGACTTCTCACAATTCCACAGCACATAAAAGGTTTTATTTACAACCCCCTTAGCTATTATTTCCCGTTTAGTATTAAGAAAACGTTAAGGTAGAAGCCCTACTGTTAAACTTGACTCTCGTTTTGCGCCCAAGGTTTACAACTCCCAGAGGACAAACAGTAAACACGTTATTTGTCTGCATTGCCTATTGAGAAGAGCCATAAATGTGGTATAGGGACTTGCATAAGAGATAATTACTGCAGTTTAAGCAACTAATAGGTGCCCAATAAAGTGAAGTTGTGTACTCAAGGTGTTGATTTAGAGGTCCCTCACATGATCCTATTTTGTGTGTGTGCGTGCGTGCGCGTGCGCGCCAATTACATTATAACGTCACTTACCGTTTTTATTTAATATGCAATTGCTTTTCTTAATAATATACTGCGATTGGTTCATACGTTTTTTGGACTATTCAATTAATAATATGTACCCATTGATTGTTGAAGAAACGTATAATGTGTCAAGAAACGCCTCATGAGCTTAGTTCAACTGTGTACCCTATCAGAACCCAACATATACGTTTGTTCTGTGTACAGATGTAAGTTTGTCAACAATGTAATTGTAAACAAACACTGTATAGCCTCAAAACATGTTTAAAACTATGTTGATATCATGGATGGTTATTCTTTGCATCCATAGCTCTGTCTATGAATTGGATTTGAGAGTGGTTACATTTCTCAACCCCATTCCTCGGCTTTAACAAAAAGTGGTGAGGTGCCCACTTTGTTATTGTTTGAAACGCAGATTGCCCCTTTAAGGTAGAATTACGATTCACAGTGAATTGTTGCTTTGTTTCTCTTTATCACAGGATATCTAGAAAATGTCAAACTTGTAATACTGTAAATGTGTGCATGCACAAACTATAAAGCACAGACCTAATGTTGGAATAGATTAAAAGAAAGGGAAAGGGGGGTACCTAGTCAGTTGTGCAACTGAATGCATTCAACTGAAATGTGTCTTCCGCATTTAACCCAACCCCTATGAATCAGAGAGGTGCGGAGGGGCTGCCTTAATCGACGCCGAAGCTACTTAAAAGTGCAATATTAGATATTCAAGGTAATTGTATGCCTACTTTGAGCGAAAATATTGGGTTTATCTAGTTAGTCTAATGTAAATATAGCCTACAGAATAATTATGTCCGAAGAATTATGTCTAAAATATCTTTAGGCTTTGTTTTCACACCACATTACTAGCACATTTTTATAAAAATCGATTAATTGCTATTGGTCCTAATCACTTGAACATTATGATAATATAGCTTTGTTAAAAAAAACTTTTGTAATACAAACTTTTTTATTATTATTTTAGTATTGGAACGGGTAGATTTGACACAAGCCTTAGAAAACCGAACATTCGCTCTTTGCAAACTAAAAGGCTAAATTATAGTATCGTAGGCTATTATAAACCTGAAATGTGGTGATTATTTTTTATTTATTATTAATAATACCAAAGATATAGGCAATGCCTCTCGAGAATCAGGTAGGCTAAACTGAATTTCACATATCCAAATTCCAGATGTAACAGAATTTGGCTTAAACTCAACATGAATCAACTGTTGCAAGTAGACTATATCAAAATGTAGTTTGACTACAGTTTGGAAGTTGACTTAGCCCTTTATATTTATGAACCATAGCAAGGCCAACATTTAAACTGTAAAGCGTGCCGGTTTATAAGGCAATAGGCCTGTTATTATCCGACCATAAAAAAGTTTCGTTTATAATGTCAATATGAGAAAATCTCAAGTATTTACACCAAAGGCATGCGTCAAATGTTCAAGCCTGCTCGAGATTTAATCGGAAAAGATGGAATCATGCAATCCTTTCTAGCTATTTTACCTCTCCTGGTTGTAGCTGTTTTTACGAACGTAGGCCTAAAGGTATTGCATATAGCCAAAATTGTGGGTAATGTTATTTATCATTGGTCTTTAAATCGTAAAAATATATACATAATTTACTTCATTGCACATAATGGCTATTCTTTACAAAATAAAGTATATTTCAAAATTATCCTAAATCCGAAATATAATTATTATACTCTACGTTAAACTTTCCAAAAACGAAAAACACCTCTGAAGGCTTCATCACAAACGAACTTCATCGAAGCAATATGGATCCAAATATAGGATTAAAAAGCAGAACATTTTGTTTTATCCTATCTTGTTGGCTATCACTGGATTTTGCAGTCATCCAACTTGATGGGAAAACTTGTCAGAACTCAAAAAAAATGATCAAATTATGCTTACCAACACCATCCTTGCTGCTCCTTCTGACACAAGAAGGAAACGTGAAAGTAGGTTCATGCAGGTGTAGGTCGTCTGTTCACATTATTATCCAGCCCCATTATCCAGCCCCATTGTCAGTAATATGAAGTGCAAGGAGCACGTGCCACACACCTGCTCAGATTCGCGGGCATTCTGTGAAGCGGACGCATACATTGCTTAAGAGGCGTTGGGGAAATGTAACCTACGAAATTATAATATGTTTTGTTTTCAATTCATGTATAAGGCTACATATTTGATAATAAATTATATTATTTATATTATAAAGTGACTGGACGAGCCTTATGTGTTTTCCATGCCAAGAGTGTTTTGGGTACATTGCTTATTCACATTAGCCCACTGCCTGCTAACCATTAACATGTGATATATTTAATTGCGTTTCGAAGTATTTTATGGCCGTGGTGCAAGCATTGCTTTTATGAAACACTTCGAAAGCCAATGACATAGTCTCTAACTTCTAACCCAACATTACACTAGGCCTATAGATGGTTAGAAAATGTGAACTCATATAGGCCTAGGCTTATTGGCATAAAAAGACAGACTATGGTAATCATTTCACGTTAGAAGTAGGCCTAGTTTCTAGTTTAGCTGGGCTATCACGTTCAATGACAGTCGTTTTCAACTAAAGAGATCGATATAGCCAAATTCATTCAACGTTCACCTCAGTTTCGTCATCCTTTTCAATAAGAATGTCAACCAAGCTATTCGATAGAGTATTTGAAGCCATCCATACATTACAACCATTTTTAATCACGAAAATATTTTGCATGCAGTCACTATAGGCTACTGCAGTGACTGAAAATGTAGTTTATTCAACCGCACTGGTGCACTTCTGATCGTAAACACTAGGGGTCAGAATACTCCAAAATATCAAAGCACTGGGGCTTTATAGAAGTCTGAGAACGGTGACAGGGGCAGCACTGGGGCTTTTCAGAAGTCTCAAAGATCATGACGTTTTGACTGCAATCGACTGCAAGTTTCTACAGTTGCTCTTCACCGACTTCATCCTGCAGCCATCGCCTGCATTGTGGGAGGCTCTAAATCAACCAATCATTATAGTGTTTTTGTTTGACCCACCCACATGAACATGACCAAAGAAGTGACTGAAACAGGAACTAACTTTGCACCATTCATGTCGGCTATACATTGGATATGTACAAAATGCATGTGATATTTGAGGCTCTCTCGCCATTTTGCACTGAGCCTTGCTGTTGGAAATCCACATTAGTGTGCTTTCACAGATGCACCTCCCCTAACTTCCAATAGTAGCCTATCCAGCTTCAGCCCCACAGCATAAGGCTAGCCTGTGGCTAAAACCAACACAATCGCTCTCTACTGGCCGTGGTTAACCGCTACCACATACTGTACATGCAACTCCTCCTTTTCTTTCCTAGATTCCTTTCCCCGCTCCCTTTCCTCTATTCCTCACTCCCTTTGCTTTCCTCCTTTCATAGATTCCGTTCCTCCTTTCCTAGCTTTCTTTCCCTCTTCCTTTCCTTTTCTCTACTACCACTGGTTAATCCCTACCACATGCATGTCAACTCCTCCTTTTCTTTCCTAGAATCCTTTCCTCCTTTCCTCACTGCCTTTCCTTTCCTCCTTTCCTAGATCCCTTTATTTTCTTCCTTTCCTAATTTCCTAGCCTCCTATCCTTCCCTAGATCCTTCCCTATCTCATTTCCTCCTCTACTAGTCCCTTTCCTAGTTTCTTTCCCTGGGATTAACCACAGCCAGTAGAGAGGAAAGGGAGCAAGGAGCTAGGCAAGGAGATATGGAGGTAGGAAAGGAAATGGAGGTAGGAAAGGAAATGGAGGTAGGAAATGATGGAAGGAAAAGGGAGTTAGGAAGTGAGGAAAGAAGGAAAGGAAGATAGGAAAGGGAGTAAGGAAAGGAATCTAGGATGGAAAAGGAATTCACGTGTGTGGTAGGGATTAACCACAGCCAGTAGATGGCGACAGTATTGGTTTTAGTGACAGGCTAGTTTTAGTCACAGGCTATGCTGCGGGGCTGCAGCCGGATGCATCTCACAACTTCAGTCCTTGACTTTATTTGCAGTTGGTTGCTTCAGCCTTAACACTCAAACAAGCCCATATTCTTTACATATTTATTGAGATATTGTGCATGCGCACATGCCATCCTCTTCTCCCTACCCTGTTCTCTCTTACAGGCTAAGCTGTTTGTCCTTTTAGTTTAGGATGCATTTATTCGTATAAAATTAGATTTTCTGATGTTCACTGGAGAGTAGGCAGGCCCATGTTTTCATAACACTGATGCAAGGAGTTAAAGCTACACTTGTTTAGGCTACTCGTTACAAAAGTAATAGGTATTTAATAATTATAATAGGCTAATAATAAGCATAACAATAATAATAATAATACAATGTTATTATTTCAAAAGTTTTTAGAAAACGTATTTGTCTTCGATATTCTAAGTTTTTGTATTGTTTTGAGGAGTATCTGACTCTGAATCTGAACTCTATCAATCGGAACACAGGCCTCTGGACTATATCATGGGACCTCATGAAGAATGCTGCAATCAGTTCAACTAATAAGCCATAATAATAATAATAATAATAATAATAATAATAATAATAATAATAATAATAATAATAATAATAATAATAATAATAATAATAATAATAAAAAGCCAACAATAGAAAGTCGATTTTTTAAATATGTGATCCTGTCAAGGGACTGTTCCCTGGACCTGATACTGTAAGCGTCAGTATAGTAGAGGCCTAATTATCTCCAGCAGAGTTTCTATCCCGATTGCACGCTAGACTAGGCTACACTGAGATCTTAACTGTGGAGTGCATGGGGAAGTAGTCCATTTAGCTCAGTGGATCAAAACAAGACCGTAAACCATATTGTCAGTGACCTGTCTGTTCTGTCAGCTCCGTCTTCAATGCCACACTCGTTTCGGTGTGGTCGCTCAAAACATTATTTTTGAAATAGATTTTCTTAGGAAAACAAAGGAGGGGAGGGGATGATGAACCTAATAACTCGCTAGCCCGAGGTACACTGCCCTCGAGGCCGAGACGGGGCAGCTGTAGCCTGATTTATAGCCTCACTTGTCCACTGAGCCACATTCTATTGTCATATATCTCAGAGAATTGAGGGGGACACAGATTTTCACGGGAAACATAAAGGCCTATTAGCCTTAATAGTAGACTCTAAGCCTACAATGTTGAATGTAAAACGCTAAGCTATGTTGGAATGGCCATTTATTTTAGGGGGTTGACAATGCAGAATTTTCTTTCACGCTAATTGTCAAATAAATTGATGGTTCGTAACCTAGGCTTCATCTGTACTGTATTTTTATCCCTGCATATATAGTTGGTTTGTTGTTATTATTATTGTTATTATTATTATTATACCCTAAAATTTTTGCAACCTCTTGTTGTTGTTTTTGCTGATGAGGAATATACATTATTATTTCGGGGGGAAAATATGTATTATTTTAGCCCTAGGTGATTTGTGGGGATTGTGCAATGGCATTGTTTATGCACGTGCAAAGGGCGACAGACGTCAGACCCTTCAGGTAGCCAATAATACGATCAAAACAGGAATAGATACAGTATATAGGCCTTATAAACGTTTATGTAGTCTGGACTAAATAATTAGACCTCCTAAACTACATTCATTGTTTCGCTCTTGACAAATGCAAAAAGTAGCCTAAAAACAGACCTAAGGCAATAAATACCCTTTTATGGAAAAATCACAAAATTAACATAAATCATTATTTAGTCTCGGTTGATTGATTCGTGTTGAGCTGATGCCAATATTATAGCCACCAAATTATCTGTCCGTGGCTTTATTCCTACAAAACGCTTTTCAATCCATTGGCGCACAGGTTGATTTAATGAATTCATACAATAAAATATAGGCCTACGAAATAGCCTATACAATCCCTCTTCTAATGTCATAGATAGCCTATAGATTTATATCTTTGAAATGAATTTGTGTGCTTTTTAAGGACAAAGGACACAACTTATGAATATTACATTTTTAGAGCCGATATGATTCAGTGGAATAAAGAAGTGATGAACGGAAAGCATTTCATTTCATTAATCTCCCGTTTTATCTGTGGGTTTATTAATCATGTAGATATGCCATTTTCATATAGCGCGAGAGGGGCCCCCACCGCTACCTACTACCACTTATGAGGGCTCTCCTCCGCGGGTGACTTCCAATTGGTGCAGGCCTTTGTTGTTATCGCGACTAATCGCCAGGTGCGTCGGTTGTGCGAAGTCGGAGGGCTTGATGCTTTGCAATAGATAATGCAAGTGTGGCAAAATGATGGCTTGCATAAAATAATAATGACGAATTAATTGTAGGATTTCGTAAAGTATTGACAACACATCATCCTCTGAATGTGGGATATAGACTAACTGCACTTATAGCATGGTAATGAAGTGGTAATAATAATAATAATAATAATAATAATAATAATAATAATAATAATAATAGTAATAATAATAATAATAGTAATAGTAATAATAAACGAAATTGCTTTAAAGTGTATTATCGATATTCCTATATCATTTCCAAATGGGTCACAGCTGGATAATGCCCTCACAGCATCAAAATCTGTTGAATAAAAGCAGACACAACTTATTCATAATTCCTATAGGCCTACACTCTTAGAAAAAAAGAGTTCCTAAAGGGTTCTTCGGCTGTCCCCATAGGATAACCCGTTTTGGTTCCAGGTAGAACCCCTTTTTGGTTCCAGGTAGAACCCTTTTGGAACCAAAATGGTTCTACCTGAACAAAAAAGTGTTATTCAAAGGGTTTTCCTATGGGGACAGCTGAAGAACCCTTTTAGGTTCCAGATAGCACCTATAAATGATGGCATTGAAGTGCATGTTTGTTCTGGTCCTATACTTAGCCTAAATACTTTGCTTGAAATCACCACAGACACGTAGCCTTGTATTCCGTTTAACTTCAAGGGTTCTCTGATTCTCTTTTGGAGGCGGAACGATTCAGTTCCATGGCACTGAACACACAAACAGTGCGCACCAATAGCATCCCGCAGCAGCAGAATAGTGCAGAAAAAAAGTGCTACTGCGAGGGCAAGGGGAGGGCTTCTCTCCAGTTGCCTCAATCTCGGCTTCGCCCTCTTCAAGAGACTATACACTCGGCATGGCACATTAACTTTAGTGCTCACTTTGGAACGAACCCGTCTACTCCACGTCTCTGGATTTACAGCACTTGCTTATTACTTTAATTCCTCGGCAATATTGTTCTTTGGGAGTCAGAGAATTCACCAGAAACTCAACGCTTTGCATCGACGCTAATATTTCCATCCCGCACAATATAGCGACACGCTAAATCAGCCTAAATTGAGCAGGTGACAACCTAAAACCGTTCTTGACAAATATGTTCCTTCGCTATGTCACGATTTAGGCTGTAACTTCAAAAGTTTTCCCTTGAACAAACACCAATAGGCTATTTATCACCGCGCAGTAAAAGTAAAAATCCCAAATCGTGTCTATTAACAACTCTTTCCCTCTGGGTTTTCCTCTGCAAAGAAGTTCAGTGTGCAACAAGGAGGGGTTTGGGGTGGAATAGACCACACTGTCTGTGACCATACATTGTTATGGAAATTGCAACAGGTCTCGAATCATTGGAGAGACGCTTCTCGGCAAGGAATCATTCCGCCTGTTCAAAGATGCTGGACGGTATTAAAATCGAAGATCATTTTAGGACGGGAGCGGCCACTTTGGGCGTGATGATCGGTGAGTTTACGGATGGCTCATATTATCTTTTAATATTCAAAGGTGAAGATATGTACTATTTGGGGGATTTAATGGTTTCATTCTCCTTTTAGTCTCATATGCCATCCTGTGACGGCAAGGCCTTCCTGAACACAACACTTGGCAGGCACCTGTAGCAATAAGCTACAAATAGACACAAGATAGAAATTCAGTTTTCATATGGCCTATTCAAATTATGTAGGGTGATATCAGGTAAAATGGGCCATCAGGTAAAATGGGCCATTTAAGGTTTGGGGGTCCCAGCCCCTCTGGAATTTAGAGCCAATGACTGCAAAGGATTTCAAACTGTTGTCATAACTGTACTTGACAAGTAACAGGTGATTTGATTGGTTCATGGTTGCTATGGTGGGCAGTGCAATAATTCAAATCAAGACTGCACCAGAAAGCTGCATGGTGAGTAGCCTGGCATACCAAATCTAACTAAACTATTATAAGGATGATAAATCTGTAAAAAACAACAACATGCCCATAAAAAACTATGCATAATATCTGTCTTGATGGCATCAATCAGAAATAATGTTGTTAGTTTGGTATATGAACATATTTTTTGAAAAAGTGATGCTTTTTTTTGTGTCCCAATTTACCTTAACCCCTTGAGGTAAAATGGGCCACATGGTTTCAGCTAAAATGGGCCATCATTTGTGTCACTCACAAACACACATACACATGTGTTTGAGTGTGTGTGAGTGAGTTTGTGTGTAAGGGTGTGTGTTTGTGTTTGTATGTGTATGTACGTGCATACACACACACACACGCACACACACATACATACACACAATTTAGTCCCTAATCATATAAAATGTACACCAAATAATTATTCTATTTCTTGCAATAATATAGGCTCTTTTTGTTATTTTCTTTCTGTTCAGTCTGTGAGATCGGTCACATTCAATGACTTGATCTCAATGCCGCAAAGGGAGAGGGCCATCAGAAAGAGAGTGAAGCCACCATCGTATAACCTAACAAGTGAGCAACACATTGAATATATTCAAACAAAAAATCATCCAGCAAGCATCCAGCCAAGCAAGCCAGCTGGTACCCGGGCAGCAAGCAACCGAAAGGGAAAAAAAGCAGGGCAAGAGAAGCAAATCACCTTGCAAAGTCTGCAACACCCACTATGGTGACCCAAATGACCCTAAGGCTACTGAGGAATGGTTAAAATGTGTTCCATGTTCTGCCTGGTTTCATGAGAGCTGTGGTGAAGACAATGGTATCTGTGCTGACGATGGTTTCATTTGCAAAGACTGTGTTTGAAAAGTTTTCACACAAACATATCAGTTAATAATTTGGAATGTGAATTTTTGTATTTTTGTGAATGCACATTTTGTTCTAAATGTGTTGTTCACACACACACACACACACACACACACACACACACACACACACACACACACACACACCACTGACAGTTCACTGATCTATGCTGTTCCAAAATGGATTTTTTTAATTGCACATTTGAATATGTGGGTTTGCACCCAAAATGTTTTTTGAATGGCACATATGAATTTTTGTTTAATGCAGTTTAAATGTTATGTGGCTGTATAAGCAACTGTGTTTTAAAATTAAAATTGATGATAAATGACTATTTCCCTTTGGAGTTTGACTGGCCCATTTTACCTGAAGCTGTGGCCCATTTTACCTGAAACTGCTCATGCAACAAATGTTGGCAGAGCTGATGTTTCAAGAACTGTAGGGCCTAAATAATTATATTTTATTAAATAATTTCAACACAAAATTATCAAAAACAGTCATTATTAATCATAAAAACACATGGAAAAGGCATATATGGTATTGTATTATTGTCCCAAACGATTTACCAAAAAGTGGCCCAATTTAGCTGATGTCACCCTATGCTAACCCAACAGTAACTTGAACCTAGCTATTCTCCTGACATCGACGTTAGTGGCAGGTTTAACCGTTGCTTATGCATTATATTTGTGAGTCATTTAGTAAGACACGCCTACTAATATTGTTTTTTCTCCCTACCATTCCAACTTTTTTAGTGAGTAGAAAATCCTCATTATGTCTTTGAATCCGAAAGATACAGAAATTCACATTTTCGTTTATCACCCAGGTGCTGAATGCCATCATCAGGCCGTCTGCGAGGGATGTCAGCGGCCTATTTCCGACCGATTTCTGATGCGGGTCAACGAATCGTCGTGGCACGAGGAGTGTTTGCAGTGCGCGGTGTGTCAACAGCCGCTTACCACAACTTGCTACTTCAGAGATAGGAAACTCTACTGCAAAATTGACTACCAACAGTAAGCACATATATCTTTCTATTTTCATTGGTAATTTGACCATGGTCGACAATCGAGTAGGCTATAACACCAAACTCGTTTACCTTTAGCGCGCCGCATTGGCAGAACTCTTTCTCTTCGCATTTTTGTATCAAATATATAGCGGAGCTTTTTATCTTGTACTATCTCTTACACATTTCTTTATCTTGTACTATCTCTTACACATTTATGTGTTCCATAGCTATGTAGCTCTGTTTAGTTTTTTATCATAGAGCTTGGCAATTGTGCTATGTTTGGGCCTACATACCTACTTCATAATTCTTCGAAATTGCCGTTGGAAACGAACCTAGGTCTAGGCCTATTTGCCAGAGAAGTTATCGATAATGTTAACGATTTAAAACACATTTGTGTGTAATTTTAACAATAAGATATACATAATTTAGGCTAGTCAGTTAATTATACATTTTGTTTCATATTGAAGTCATGCGTTATTATTTGAAGGTCTTCTAAATACATTCTGAAATGTCTTCCTAATTGGTTTTAGCCACTGGCAAATATCACATAAATATTTTAGATTTTGTGGTATTGCCATTGAAGTCAAAATCTCAAGGTAAATATTTTGCACAGTGTGTGTAGAAATGATAGTGAAATAAAATTGTGGTCATGAAATCTAATCAGACAGACTGACGTTTTGAAATGCAGCCAGAGCTGTTTTGACGTGGGGGTTCTATGACTATAAACTATGTCAAACTATATGGGGGAAAAAATAGTCGGATATAAGATCAATAACCTATAATCACTGCATCAATTATACAAAAAATCGTATGTTTTAGATTTTTATATAAGATGATCTTTGCAATATAACATTTCTATATGGTCCGTGCTATCCGGGATCCTTGGGACGTCCCTACCCAATTGAAGTAGACATTTAAAATGGTTATGGTAGGGGTTAGGTTTAGGGTAGGGGTTAGGTTTAGGGTAGGGACGTCCCAAGGATAGAACTGACCATTTCTATACCCGTTGTTGAGAAATTCTCTTTTGTATTTTTCATAACGAATTCTGTGATTATTAAACCACCATAATAGGGATATTACTTTTGATCTGTAATTGTCAATAATATTTTATCGAGCTGACAATGACTTTTATTATTACAGACAAAAAACGTGTTATAATACAAATGATAATAATAATAAGTATTAGGCTATAACTATTATAAATGTAATTACTATTTTATAATAATTATGACCTCTTGCTATTACCAGGCTATAACCTTTGTGCAGTTATAGCCTGGTTTTATCATTTTGTAGGTAACATTATGTTGGGTGTCAGTGTTGAAGTAGTGGTGCTGGTGCCATTGTCTGTACTGTGTCAAACTTTGGGGATTTAACATTTAGTTGTATGTTACATGGTCTAGTTGCATGGTCTCAATAGTTACGAGGTAACAGAATGGTAGAAATTATGAAAACGAAAAAACAAATCAGAAAAAAATTAGGACCTAATAATGTGTTAAGAGTGTTTGTGTGTAGTGATTGTGTGTGTGTGTGTGTGTGTGTGTGTGTGTGTGCCTTGCTCTAATCGCCATGGGAAAACACACAGCTATGATATTAGCAGATATACATCATGACATTAGCAGATATACATCATGATGTTAGCGCATATAAATCACGTGTAGTTCTGAGCGGCAGCCTATGGTGTGGCTGTAATCAGTATATGTGGGGGCCGTGTGTGGACAGTTTGGGCAGTGTGTAGACCGTGGGGTTGTGTTCTTGTTCTCATCTCACTGCACGGTTGCTCTTCATGCCTGTCAGTAAGTTTTAAGGGCTCTTTGTCCGAGGGCTTTTAAACATTGCTACTTCAATCACTGCGACATTATCGCTCCCTGCTAGAAGTCTGGCAAGGAACAATGGGCGACATCCATTGGCTGCGTCTGTCTGCCATTCAGCGGCCTTCCCCCGACATGATGGCAAGCAGTTTGTGGGAACAATGAATTCCTTCACCTGAGAAACGCACAAATCCAAGGGCTTTGGTGCATGCATGGTTTTCTACCTTAGGTCAAGAGTGGTGTACTAATGTTACTAGAAGCTGTTGATAGTGTTTTGATGATGTAAGTCATGGAGATATGTGAGGGAGGTATTTTAAATGCTTTAGTGGGAAGCTTGCCAGGAATATGAGTGCGCAAATCAGGTGGTCATGATATTTATTTAGATGTATTATTTTTTTATCCACGTGATTTTTTTTTTTATGACCTGCTGTCATATTATTGTGTCATATTTGAGGTTTTGGTAGCCTTTTCTCCTAGAATTTTGTCATTGCATTCCCACATTTGTTCCTATGAGGATGTTGTTGATCGGCTGAAAGATAATGCCTTGAGTCCACCTTCAGCCGTTGTTGCTACTGTGAATATTTGTAGTTTCATTCTGGGGTAATGCGAACAGACCGCTTAGGCCTCAATCAGTCAAAAGTAAATCTGATTTTTCAAAAGTTCATATTTGGGCTTGGTGCCCAAACCATAATGAAACGCTTCAGAGGCCTCTCTTCAAACTCAAAATCCTCTTTATTGGCAAAAAGTTAACCGACTATCTTTTCTAGCCCTGTAAGTCTCGATTTAGGATTTAAGGTGATTCACACGTTTAATGGAAACCAGTATACTAATAGGCCGACATTGAAAACATGATATTTGAATGTTTCCATTAGTTTTCTACTGGGACTATTTTCTAGAGAAGTAGTTTGAATTGATAACATGTCACCAAAATGTGACATAATTTTTTTAATGTAATCATACAATAAATAATTACATGATTTTAAACTTAACTTCCAAAACATTCAGATTGCTTATAACAAGAGCTAGAATTTAGAAATATTCATCAGAATAGCTTTGAGTTATGCCAATTGTTGCCTTTAAGTTATTTTTTTCCTCCACATGTTGATGCTGAATAAAAAATAAAAAAATTAAATTGTTTATGTGGGTATTGAAACAAAAACAAATGGGATGATGGATTGTAATAACATTATAGTATGCATTTTGTGTTGTTTTATCCAGTATTTTCCTTTTGTGGTAGTCTAGAGCAGCTAAAAGCAGTGCCCGTCACTGGTCAGGCATGCTAGCTGTGCTCCTGGGGGCCAGTCCGAGAGTGAGCAGGATGCCTCTGCATGTTTAACCCTTTGTTTGGCCTTTCCACTTCAAGACACGCCCCTTTTAACGCTCACACGGCCTTGTCGTAGTACGCGCAGCATCTCCCAAACACACGACAAGGAAATACACTTATCAATTCTCTCGCCTACAAAAAAAATACTATTTACTCGCAATGACATAAAAGTATCCACTTAGAGATCTCATTCACACTCATTCTGACTTTTATGGCACTCATTTAAGACACATTAGTCAGACCTAAGGCAAAGCTGGCGTCCCTGACAAGTCGTTGCAGAGAAGGCAGCGGACAACCCACGGTGCACTGTAATGATCTGTAGGCTACTGTAAATCCTAACATTCCCATCCCTCCCCAGCAAACTAAAATTGTTTCTGTGAATGTTCCCAGAACATTTGTTAGGTCGCGGCAAATGTTCTCATAACACAAAAACTGCCCAGTCGTGGTGATGATTATAGAATGTTTGCATAAAACATTCGCCTGATGTTGCAAGAAGGTTCCTAGAACACATTTAAACTGTTCTTTAAAGGTGCCCATAATGTTTTATTAGGTTGTGGGAACAGTCTGGTGAGAACATTGTGTGGACATCACAAAATATATGTTCCCAAAACACAACTGTCCAGTTTAGCGGATTATTCTACAATGTTTATTTTAGGGTGCAAAAAACATTCACCTGATGTTACAAGAACATTCCCAGGACACATTTAATCTGTTCTATAAAGGTTCCCAGAATGTTTCATTAGGTTTTGGGAACAGTCTGGTGTGAACATTGTGGGGACATAACAAAACATCTAATGTTACAAGAACATTCCCAGAAGCTCTCTTACATCTTCTTCTTTCAGCATATAGCCATGGTCAATCAGGAATTCGATCCTTCCTTTTTAACCTTCTTAGACATAACTAACTCAGGGAAATACACGGTTATTCACCATCATTTCACCCATCCTCTTTATATACTGTATACTTCTGGACCCATTTTTCCAAGGTATCCAAGACTATGAGTGCTGATCTAGGATCATTTTTGCTTTTCAGATCATGAAAAATAAGCCAGGGGGCCCATATCATGCGTCTCAAAATCTAAATTATATCGGGGGCTTTTTAAAAGTCGAACAGTCCATTTTTACACAATGTTTTATTTTTTTGTGAGTCTAAATTCTGCATTTCTGACTGGATTTATAAATCTAGATGAAATAAAGACTTCCTCTCTTTCAGTACAGTATATCTGAGCTTCAATTTAATATTTTTTTTTCTTCAAAAGAAACATGGTTAAAGAATATGTGGGATTGAACCTGCAATCTTTGGATCTGCAGTCAGATCATTAACCCTCTGCACCAACAGTGGATAGCTGTGGCCTTATGGGTTTTCAGTCGAATATATTCAATCAGGACACAGAACACAATTTCTGAGTTATTATAAATAAATAAATAGGTCATTTAGCAGATGCTCTTATCCAGAGCGACTTACAGGAGCAATTAGGGTTAAGTGCCTTGCTCAAGGGCACATCGACAGATTTTTCACCTAGTCGGCTCGGGGATTAGAACCAGCGACCTTTCGGTTACTGGCACAACGCTCTTAACCACTAAGCTACCTGCCGCCCTGTACTTGTAACACTATTTTATTATTTTCTTTCTTCATCGCGTGTTGAAAGTCTTAAGAAATGTGATGTTAGTTGGATACGGCTTCCTTTAAATAGCTTGTATTCTTGCGTATTCGTATGCTTTTTAAATACAGATTCAGGACCTTCAAACTAAATAAGAAAACAATTTGATATTTTTCTTAATTCCAAAATCGCAGCAATATGAAGAGGATGGGAACATTTTAATAACTCAGAAATTGTGTTCTGTGTCCTGATTGACCATATTCGACTGAAAACCCACAAGGCCAAAGCTATCCCCTGGTGGCGCAGAGGGTTAATGAGGACTGTACAATACAGGTGTCCTGGGAAACCGAACTTAAACAATGTATGAATGCCACCACAACTGAGCATGTTTTGGGAACCTATCTCTTGTAATGTACCCACACTGTTCCCACAACTTAATTACATGTTCTTGGAACCTTTAAAGAAGTCATAAAGGCTTTTCTGTTAACATTCTTGCAACATCAAAGGAATGTTCCAAATATGCCAATTGTCATGTCCCCATAATATTACCACAACCTAATCAAACATTCTGGGAACCTTTAAAGAATAGATGAAATGTGTTCTGGGAACATTCTTGTAACATCAGGTGAATGTTTTCTGTACCCAAAAGAAACATTGTAGAATCATCCGCACAACTGGACAGTTTTTGTGTTTTGGGAACATATCTTTTGTGATTTCCCCACAATGTTCCCACCAGACTGTTTCCACAACCTAAAGAAATATTCTGGGAACCTTTTAAAGAACAAATTAAATGTCTTATAGGAACGTTCTTGCATCATCAGGTGAATGTTTTACACAAACATTCTATAATATTCACCATGAATGGACAGTTTTTGTGTTATGAGAACATTTACCGCGACCTAACGAATGTTCTGGGAACTTTCACAGAACCTATTTTGGGTTGCTGGAAAAACATTACTGGTACATTGTGTTATTACATTACCTGGAAACCTAATGAGAACTTTTTGGGAATGTTCTGTGGTGGTTGTTACAGATGTTGTGCACAATATTTTTGTGAATGTTAAAGGAACATTCCAAGGATATTTCTTAATTGTTTGTTGAAAAATAGAAATATTTTATCAAAAACATTTTCTGAATTGGGATGTTATCATCCTAATGTTAAATAAAACCCTAAATAGAACTTAATGGGAATTTTAGCTAGGTTTGCTGTGTCGACACCTCCATCCGCTCTGTAAATGGTTTTAATTCACGTGGCTTTTTGTTTTTCGAACATTTTGCTTCATGCTTTTTTGTGTGTTCATTTTGAGCCGCCAAATGATTTCTGACTAATGCCACTATGCTATCTCTCGACCGCACTGTAAGCTTCTGAATATCTTTACACGTTGTGTCAAATGGAACATTCTGTAGCTGTGTAAATGGCAGAGCAGCTTTCTACTCACAGTTGGGTCTACTCGTTAAACTAGTTGTGCAGCTGTTGCAGTGCTAGGCTAATTGCAGTGCTGTTATGTGTCAAATATATTTATTTTCTGGACTTTATACTTGGATAATGTTTGTCAGCAGGCTACTTTTGAAAATATGTTTGGTAACGTTATTTCACCTCTGGACATAATGTTTTCTGTGACATTTCTGGGAAGTTGCACCTGGCAACAGAATGATTTGCATGGATTACATGCAACAGCATGGATTGAAACTTTGATGCAATACCTGCATCTTATTCAATATAATAATAATAATAATAATAATAATAATAATAATAATAATAATAAATAATAATATATGACATTTAGCAAACAATTGTATTTGTGCATACATTTTACATATGGGTGGCCCCAGCGGCAATCAAATCCATGGCCTTTGGCGTTGCAAGCGCCATGCCCTACCTACCTAAGCCACACAGGACCACATATTTCACTGTATCTTATGAGAAAAGGGCAGTAAATGTTTATAGTTTTATATGAGCATGAGATGAGACGGTGTGCTGGATTTGGGGGAGAGTAGACAGTGATGTCATTTCAACATAGAATAACACAGAGCTGCTCCAAACCTCACCAAGGCTAACATGTGGGCTCCAGCCAATTGGGGTTTAAGGATGTCTCCCTGGCAACCAGGCGACTATGCAGTGGGCTTTGCGTGACATTTGGAATTCCGTGTGTGTGACTTTGAGAGTCATTTATTTGTTTTCAGAACAAAGGGGGAAACCAGAATAATCCTCTGGAAAATACTTTCAATATCAGTGTTTCTGGTCACCATCTTTCCAGAAGACAAAAGCAGATCCTTCGTTGAGAATACTAGTTGTGGTGCATCTCAATGATTCTCAATGGCTTCATTAATTGTTGTCAATGTTGGATAACATCCCACTATAGAGTTCCAACCTCCATGTACAGCGCCTTCAGAAAGTTTTCACACCCCTTGACCTTTTCCACATTTTTGTTGTTAGGAAGTGGCATTAAAATGGATTGAATTGTCATTTTGTTGTCAATGATCTACACAAAATACTATGTAATGTCAAAGTGGAAGAAAAACTCTATAGCATTTGTAAAATAAATTATGAAAAATAAAACACAAATATATCTTGATTAGATAAGTATTCAACCCCCTCAACACTCAACACATGTTAGAATCGCCTTTGGCAGTGATTACAGCTGTGAGTCTTTCTGGGTAAGTCTCTAAGAGCTTTGCACACCTGGATTGTACAATATTTGCACAGTATTATACAAAATTATTCAAGCTCTATCAAGTTGGTTGTTGATCATTGCTAGACAGCCATTTTCAAGTCTTGCCATAGATTTTCAAGATGATTTAAGTCAAAACTGCAACTAGGCCACTCGGGAACATTCAATGCAATCTTGGTAAGCAACTCCAGTGTATATTTGGCCTTGTGTTTTAGGTTATTTTCCTGCTGAAAGGTGAATTTGTCTCCCAGTTTCTGTTGGAAAGCAGACTGAACCAGGTTTAACCTCTAGGATGTTGCCTGTGCTTAGCTCAATTCTGTTTATTTTTATCATAAAATAAACTCACTAGTCCCTTGCCGATGACAAGCATACCCATAACATGATGCAGCCACCACCATCTTTTAAAATATGAAGTGGTCCCCATCAGTGATGTGTTGTGTTGGATTTGCCCTAAACATAACGCTTTGTATTCAGGACATAAAGTTAATTGCTTTGCCACATTTTTTGCAGTTTTACTTTAGTGCCTTATTGCAAACAGGATGCATGTTTTTGAATATTTTTATTCTGTACAGGCTTCCTTCTTTTCACACTGTCATTTAGATTAGTATTTTAGAGTAACTACAATGTTGTTGATCCATCCTCAGTTCTCTCTTATCACAGCCATTAAATTCTGTAACCGTTTTAAAGTCACCATTGGCCTCATGGTGAAATCCCTGAGCGGTTTCCTTCCTCTCAGGTAACTGAGTTAGGAAGGACGCCTGTATCTTTGTAGTGACTGGGTGTATTCATACATCAACCACAGTGTAATTAATAACTTCACCATGATCAAAGGAATGTTCAATGTCTGCTTTTTAATTTTTTTACCCATCTACCAATCGGTGCCCTTCTTTGCGAGGCATTGGAAAACCTCCCTGATCTTTGTGGTTGAATCTGTGTTTCAAATTCACTGCTTGACTTGAACACAACGGATTTAATTCACTGCTTGACCTTACAGATAAGTATATGTGTGTGGTACAGAGGTGAGTTAGTCATTCAAAATCATTTTAAACACAATATTTGCACACAGTGAGTCCATGCAACTTATTATGTGACTTGTTAAGCAACGTTTTACTCCTGAACTTATTTAGGCTTGCCATAACAAAGAGGTTGAATACTTCTTGACTCAAGACATTTTGGATTTTCATTTTTAATGAATTTGTAAAATTTTCAAAAAACATATTTCCACTTTGACGTTATGGGTATTGTGTGTAGGCCAGTGGCAACAAATCTCAATTTAATAAATTTTAAATTCAGGCTGTAACACAACAAAATGTGGAAAAAGCCAAGTGGTGTGAATACTTTCTGAAGGCACTGCATTTTCTGGCTGTGGGGGATCCTGACATGGAAAAACTGTAGCTCCGGACGATTGTAACCCTGGCGATGGAATTCTAGGGGCACTTTCTCCGTTGGGACAGGGCTTGAACCGAACGGATTGAAATACAAGTCTCTCTTCTAGCTGTGTTTATATATCTTCTGCTCAGAAAATATTTCTCAGTTTACAGAGACAACAGAGCAACCATCCTTCTTGAACAGTAAATACAAAATGTAATTAAGAATGAGCTATGGGCTTGAGAGGAAGAGTTATGATTATTATTTGCAGTTTTCTCTGAATGAAATGCCAAATTCATCACTCAATTCAATTCATGCAGATTTGACGGGGCACGTTCGGTTTTAGTAAACCCTCAGCATGTCTTGAGTGGTTGATGCTGAAAAGAGCAAGCAAACACAGTTGTTCAGTCATATACACACACATCCCTTGTGGGTGATGATGATCTTTGTTGTGCTGATGGGACCTTTTTTTTGTTCGGTGGCCATTAGCGAATCCTTCTTTTTAAATGTTGTTTTTTAATTAACTAGAGCTCAGGACCCCTGTTTATAAACGCTGACTTTAAGATTTTTTGACCTGACTGCATGTTTTTAAGACTACACTATCTTCGATCCCCCCTATGTCTTTATCCACCCACAGGGAGAGAAACAATATTTATATATCTACTGTATAAGAGCCTGGTAGGGTTTTACTATTGCCCATCAACCCATATAGGCTCTTTCTTAGGGACTGTTGAGTTCTATGGTTATGTGGAGCTTTTCAGGGATGTTCTCTCTACGTGAAGAGATTAGAGCGTCCCCTGTTCTTTTTGGCCAGTTGTCCTGGATTATTAGCAAACACAGAAAGCCCTGAGGTATTTGCACATGTCAGTCTATGGGAGGTTATTTCAGAACGAGCAAGTGGAGAGCTTTTAGCTGTTAAGTCAAAGAATTACACAGAGTGATTTGAAGAAAAAGTTATTGTTTTATGGTTTTAATGTATATATATATATATATATATATTCAGAAGAAAATAGCCCAAGTTAGCAGCTTGTACAATATTGACACGATATTGCTTCAGCTTGCCTGGCCTCTGGCTCAGCAGTGTGTTTGGCGTTGCCTTAGCTTGGGCGTGCTCAGTAAGGAAGTATCTAGTTTCATATCAACACATCCTTCCCAGTCCTACCATCCAAGTATGGTGATGCATTTATCTATCATCCCATAGTACGCATACTTTTCCCTCTGCTGGTTTTATTGATCTGTTTTTCTGCTTCTGCACCGAACGACTCGGTTGTTTTGGACGCCATATTGTTGGTGACAAGATGATCCTCATTTTCCTTATTCAGTTAACAGGATTCATGCATTTTTTTTATTTTAAAGTGCACAAAGTAACATTTTTGTTGACAAATGTTTGTCTGGTCTCCAATTTTTAAGGTCACTCCAAAATTATTAGTAAGTGTCATCCAAAATACTGCGATAGATGTTTACCGAATTTGGCAGTAATGCCTGAGAATCCGCTCGAGAATCCGTTTTTTTTTAACGTTATTCCAGTACGGAACTATTCATAATGACCTTTTGCGCTTTTCTCAAAGTTGTCTGTCACGGAGCACTTAACGAAAGGTTCAGGCCTGAATCCCTGGAAGTCATTTGACGCTTGAAACAACACAGCCTCTTCCTCCCTAAAGGCCTGACAACCTCAATGTGACTGTTTATGTGTTAATAATATAGTTTGAATAGCCCATTCCTGACCCTGTCAGCAAGAGCGATCCATCTCTCGACCCGAGAAAAGGAGTGCCGTGTCATTGAGCAGCTTTGTCACAGATACAAGATGGAGGCATCCACGTAATATTGAGCCAATTATTTTACTGACCCTTATTTTACCAGGTAAGTTGACTGAGAACATATTCTCTTTTACAGCAACGACCTGGCGAAGAGTTACAGGGTGGAGGAGAAGGCATGGATGAACCAACTGAAAGCCGGGGATGATTAGGTGGCCATATTGGGAATTTAGCCAGGACACCAGGGGTTAATTAACACCCCTACTCTTACGATACGTGCCATGGGTTCTTTAGTGACCACAGAGTCAATCATTTTACATTTGACATTTTAGTCATTTAGCAGACGCTCTTATCCAGAGCGACTTACAGGAGCAATTAGGGTTAAGTGCCTTGACTCAAGGGCACAAAGACAGATTCTTCACCTAGTCGGCTCGGGGATTAGAACCAGCGGTTACTGGCACGACGCTCTTAACCACTAAGCTACCTGCCGTCCCCCAAATCAACAAGTACATGACGCTCAGCTGGGATGAACAAGATATTCATGAGTTCACTGTCCATTCTTTTCTTCAATTTCACAATCTTGACTGGGAAGTGTGATGTCTTCTGTAGAAACATTGAGCAGGAAAGCAACCCCCGATGACAATGCAAATCTCCTACCTCTGTAAGTCACTCTTACTCACAGGAAAATATGAGTACTATGGCTTGGACCCTCATATCATTCAGCCAACGTGGCGTTCCTGTGAGATCTTCCTGTTCTCTCGGGACGGCCCTTTCGAACACGCATGTGGAATGGAGTCAGGGAGCTAACCTCCTCACTTCCTGTGCGTTATCATCCCCCCGTAGTGGAATGCTTCTCCAAATACAGCGTCCCACCTCTTCTTCCACCGGGGTGTGAGGAGTAGCTGCCACCACTGTGGCAAGTGCTGCCGTGCCGGTGCTGTGTACCCAGAGCCCCGCTCTCGCACCCAGACGCCACATTCTACCAGCGCGTGGGGACATGGGCGCAACCTGACAGAGCACTTTTCCTCCCCCCGCAAGAGTATTTTAAGGAGAGTGATTGCTCCTTGCCCAGAGCCACGTAACTACAAGGTATCTACCGTGCAAAAAACACGAGTGGCATCGCGCATTTTTAAAACGATTCACGATTAATGACAATCCACGATCACCATACAAGCAGAGTGAAGCCACACGTTAACCCATAAGAGATGTGAAAGAGACTGAGTAACATGTTTAACCCCATAAGAGATGTGAAAGAGACTGGTATGAGCTATCACTGATAGCCCCTAACCCCCTGCCCCCCCAACCTTCCTACTTTTTCATATACCCCCTCTTCATCTTCTAATGAGATTAGGTTACAGACCCCATGTTTCCGTAGCGGTTGACTGACACTGATCTGTAATTTTATCCCTAACTGTGACACTAAGCTCCCCTCCACTTTGTCCTCAACGGAGGGCCAACGGAAGACCAGCCTCCTAATCCCCCTATTGTGTCAAGCACGGAGGAAAATGGTGGAAAGAACAGTTCAGAATGGGATGGGGCTCTATAATTACCCCCCCACCCCCCCAACCAACCAAACCCTCCTTGGCCAAATAAGCATGAGAACGATATCCCCCCCCCCCTCCATGCACTTCAACACCCAGCTCTGCCAAGAGTACTGATTTGGCAAAATTCCCTGAAGTATCTTTTCATCGTTCGGTGTCAAGGCCTTTTTCACATTTCCAGTTTTTTAAAAGTCAGTGGTTGCCCCCAGTTCTGTCTGTTTTCTTTTCAGTTAGACTCTTTTGTGTCCTGCCTTCATTAATATTGCTTTTAAATTCTAGCCTATATGGCTCTCTTTCTCTCTTCAGGTTGATATAGATATGGTGTACTTGAGTTTACTCTCACTCTCTGTATCATTGTATTTGATGATTTCCTCTATGTTGTATTAATACCATATCTTTGCAGGATTAGTTTTCCGTGTTGAGCATAGTATGGAATGGACACGAGGCATGTTCACAAGCAAAGATACTTTTTTAGAAAAATGTATGCCAACCTCCTCCTCCACGGTTCATTGAAGACCGACAGCGAGAAAGACCATGAATTCAAATGATTTAAGGTAAAAAAAATAAAAAATAACGCTGGCGTTGAAGTGGAAGAGGATTTGGATGGTGGTCAACGCTCTGCCGTCACCACATTTGGCAAATATCATGAGAAACACAAAGGCCTTGCCCCCCCACCTGTCGCTTACAGGAATGCCACAGGAAAAGCTCCCCTCGCTGGTTTTCCTTTGAGCCCAGTGCCTTGAAATGGACTGGGAGGTGTAGCTTCAAGATGACATGACGAAATCCTGCCCCTTTTTTCTCTATGGAGCCTCTGCCGTCTGCGTTCCTTCTCCGTATACGGTCCCATACTCTCGTTTACGGTCCTGGGCATCGTACATTCCTCTGTGTGCTCACCCTGGTTGGTAATGTTTCCACCCATGGGAGGGATTTTATGGGGGAGTTTATTTACTTATCCAAGTGTTTTTGGAAGTCTGTTAGGGCAAAAGATCAGATGCGCTGAAAACAAATCTCATTAATCTAAAAGTCCCCATCAGGTAGCCTGATTTCAGATGTGTCAAGTAAAACGGGATAATTAGGGAAATCGTTCATTCTTGCAAAGCATGTAAATGTTTTAAACAAACTATTATATTGAATCTGACTATCCACAATAATTGTATTATTGCGTGCATGTAACCGTACTCAATGACTTCCTCTCAGTCAGACGTAATGTGGAGGTTGCAGGCAGTCTATGGGGCCTTGGCCAGCATCTTACCTCCCTAAACCCTCTCTGCCACCTCCAGTAACAAACCCCCCCAGACTCCTCCGCGTTGAGCTTAAATTCTTCATAATGTCAATTTAGGAGCAAACGTATTGAGAAAATATGTAGTTGCAAAATCTCTTATCATACGTCATTATAGCACTTCAGATTCAAATAAAGAGAGGTTAAGGAGTCTTAAGGAGGAATTTATTGTGAAATCCTTGAGCCTTTTTAGAAAATCATCAGCGCAGCCGCAGACTTTACATGACTAGAGATGATATACGGCCTCTGACGCCTTTAACTGTATATACCAGTATATATTTACGGTCTTTAATGTGTAGATTTCTGCACAAAGCGTCTCATTGCGACCTCAGACACTCCACTTTATCTCCCTACTGTCTGGGAACGTGTTCCTCCCTGTTACATAAGACGATAAAGCCTGTCAGTGAAACTGTGGAGCCTCTTTAAATGTTTCGCTATCTGCCCCTCTTTCCAAGCCAACCATAATTCATTAGTAAACGAGAAGGCATGCGGGGTGTCACATTGTAAAAAATTAACAGCTTTGTTTTATTAGAAACCAGAAGATCTAGAGTGTTCTCCATCTATCAAAGGGAAGGACTAGTACTAGAGAGTAAATCCAGGACCCGGGCACAGCAGGCTGTCGGGAACTCTAAATATGCTCCATCCCTCTCGGAGTGCGAAGCAGGGGGATAAAACGCTCAGTAAACCCAAAGAAACAACACTGGGACCAGCAAGAGCTGCTTAAAACCCTCCCTGTTTGGGTATTGCAGAGCTCCTTAAAACCCTCTCTGTTTGGGTATTGCAGAGCTCCTTAAAACCCTCTCTGTTTGGGTATTGCGGCTGATCGCCGACCACTCTCATGGCAAGAAAAACAACCCTCAGTGAACATTTAGCAGATAGGGTTTCATCGCCTCCCGAGCCTCTTCAGTCAACCCTTGCCCCGACACCGCTCCTCCTCCCCTCTCGCCCCATGCTCCTCTAACTAAAGTGATTTGTGCTACAGGTCATCTGACCCAATGGAGCTTGAAAAAGAGGCAGAGTTTTTATTGAGCAGATCTAAATAAATAGAGCTGCATAAGGAGGGAGGGGCTTGGTGTCCATGGTTCATATAGGGAGGGAGGGGCTTGGTTTCTATGGCTCGTATAGGGAGGGGCTTGGTGTCTGGTTCGTATAGGGAGGGAGGGGCTTGGTGTCTATGGTTTGTATAGGGAGGGAGGGGCTTGGTGTCCATGGTTCATATAGGGAGGGAGGGGCTTGGTTTCTATGGCTCGTATAGGGAGGGGCTTGGTGTCTGGTTCGTATAGGGAGGGAGGGGCTTGGTGTCTATGGTTTGTATAGGGAGGGAGGGGCTTGGTGTCTATGGCTCGTAGAGGGAGGGGCTTGGTTTCTATGGTTCGTATGAGTTCTGTAGGACTAAGTGCTGCTCCAGCGATGACAGCTGTTGTTAGGCTGTGTAACAAGCCTGGCCTCTTCTTAGTCCACAGACAAAATGTGTTTGCCCTGAATGCTCACAGGAGGAATATGCAACCTGACAGTTGTGAATAGTGTATTAGGGTGTATCTTCCATTTTACGTATAGAGGTTAATTAAGGATACATGTGTAAAAGGTTTTTCAAGACTTTAAAGGAATGGCTTTAGCAATGAAAAATGCTGTTTATGGAATCCTGTTTGCCATTTTGTTGACTTAGGTATCTAATATGAATCTTCACTTTCTTAGTATCTTTGCATCTTAAATACTAACTTGTCGTGCACTTTGCCTCTTACTGCATAAGAACAAAAATTATTAGCCCAGGTTCAGTGCTCTGAATGATTTAGATGCAGATAACATATTGCTCTTCCTTGGCACGCTTCTAAGTCTCTCCCCAGTGACCTCAAAACACCTTACTTGGCATGAAAAGGAGATCAGCCAGTAGTAGGTTAGGAGGCTGGAAGTGGAGCACGTCTCTGTCCACGCATCCTTTATAAATAGCAACCTAGCCTTGCTCTGTTAGATTCGGAGGTTGTACGTGGAAACTGATATGTACAGGAGAAAAAGCCAGTTGATGGAGACGTGCGTGTTTTCATCACACCCCTCCCTTTTCGAAGGAACCCTCTGTGGTCGACCCCCCCCCGGGGGGGCGGGTCCACGTGGGCTTGGAGGGTTGGGCGGTTTCAGACGCATGCCGAACATTCTAAATGGATGATGTGAATGTGGTGCCAACGTGGGCGGCTTCTGTCTTCCATGCCCTGGCTCCAGCAGGTGGACACGGATCCTGGCGTTTAAGTAGGATCAAAGTATTAAAGCCTATGCACCCTTTCTTCACTCCTACAATAACTTCCACTCGCTTATGCTTTTTAATAAAAAAAACAAATGTAATGTCTTTCCTGCCACTCTTGGCTCAGTCTTCATTCGTTTCGAGCGTCAATCTTTTTGCATGAAATTTCATTTTTCTAATTGAAGGGCTCCTGTTTAGGTAGCATTCAGCCCTTACTGTTTATGTAGAATTCAGCCCTTCTTACTGTATTTAGACCCTATCTTTGGCGGTACGTACTGGTCAACTCCCCCTGTGCTGGTCAACGCCCCATGAGCGGGTGACTTCGGACTCCCAGCGTGCAAACGGAGCCTTGCTTGCGGCCCCACCGGTGGATGGCAGTCTGTCTCAGTGGGTTGTCTCTTGCCCCAGCAGTAGGTAGTGCTCAGGGTAAAGTGATACCCCCCCCACACACACACACACACACACTCCACAAACAACCACCCGCAGGCTGGGCCCCAGAAACCCGAGCTGCCGTTTAGCGTTCTCATCCCAGCAGGAGTGGCACTGCTGCTTTGACACGGCCCATCGGGGGAGCTGGCGAGGGGGCAGAGGTGCGCTCAGGCCTTCCGCTGGGCTCGGCGCCTGGGATGTCTCGAAACACAGAGCCTCTCCATGCCTGAACACATGGAATCTCCTACTCTGCGCTATGTCCACTTGGCTGATCTGGACACTGTGTAAAGGTTCCTTCCTGGTTGACCTGAGGCCCCGCTGCCACTGCTCGATATGGCGTGAAGTATCACCAGCTTGGTGCTGAAATCGTTATTGTGAACTGACTGATCTCCACATAACTACGGTATTGGAAGGGTTGGCTCTGACAGAAAAACTGCAGCCTGTTTTTTGGGCCCTCTCTTTTGCTGCATTGTTGCCTTTTATTAGCCATTATTTCAATGATCTTTAACGCTCGTCAGGTACCTATAAAACTTTACAGTACTCTTCTTCGGGGGGCAAGTATCTCTTTACACTCCATAAGCATGATAATGGCCTGACATTGCATCTGAACTTTGCTCTGGAAGACGGATAATTCAATTTCCTCTTGTTATTGTTTTTTTGCTTACCCAGTATCCCATTGCTTCCTTGTGTGGTGTCTCCCCAAATATTTTCCCTTGACTCTGTTGTGATTTACAGTGTCTCTCTCTGTAGTTGGATATTGTTTGCAGTCATGTAAGACTTGAGGGATGGCCTTTGCTTTACTTTGACTTCACCGTTGATCTGTAAATCATTAAGACAGCAAAAACATATGATTGCATGTACAGTAGGATGATGGCGCCTGTTTGAGTTTATTGATTGTTGCTCACAGATAAAACTGAAGAAATTTGGAATTTACATCATTAAAAAAATAGCTAAAAAAAAACCTCACTTAAAATACATGGTACATTTTGAGAGATTTAAACATCAAACTCATTCCTTTTTTTCATTTGAGGCAAAATCACTTGACAGCTCAGTTGTTTTCCTCCACCTCTGCTGTATGGTTAGAAATGAGTCCTGTGTATTCACTATGAGCAGCTCCACACCCCTCAGGTTGGAATGGCATGTTTGTGTTAGTAAAGGTGCTGTCAGCCTGGACCGGGCGGCCGGGAGGGTTTTCGAGAGCAGGCGCGACCACGACACCCTCTCTCCTCACCGCATTGCCACCGCACCCGTGGCTGACACAGCCGTGCGGGAAAAAAGGGTGTCCATCACCCTCCCATACACACACTCCCATACACACCCACCAATACACACCCTCCCATACACACACTCCCATACACACCCACCAATACACACCCTCCCATACACACACACCCATACACACCCACCAATACACACCCTCCCATACACACACTCCCATACACACCCACCAATACACACCCTCCCATACACACACACCCATACACACCCACCAATACACACCCTCCAATACACTCCCATACACACACTCCCATACACGCCAGGTCGACTTAACAGGTCGTCTTAACAGGTCGTCTTAACAGGTCGACTTAACAGGTCATCTTAACAGGTCGACTTAACAGAGTCATCCAATCAATACTTTTTTTTTTGATGACAGGATCTCTATGTAAAACAGATACAAACATTTTCCCCAAGACCTGATTTTTAACAGATGATCTCAAAATGTAATAATAAAAATAGTAATGTAATAATATGTCAAAATGTAAAACCACATTTGGTCAGTGAGCCTAAAGGCGTCCGCATGCTTCCCAGCCGGAAACAAGTCGATAGAGTTCGTGCATATATTTTGTGACGTTTTTGTTCGTTTTGGACTTCGGTGAGGGTGTTTCTGGCTGTCCGGGCACACAATCTTTTTTCTGTAGGCAAGCCGAAGTTCGGAGCCGAGGTCTATGCCACTTCGTCAGTGATTGGTCAACAGTAGGTGTTTCTTCAATAAAGGCTTTGTTGTCATTCAACGAGAGACGACTCATTTTCATGCAATATTTTTCATTGAATGCTGCGCCAAACATCTGAGTCGCGCAATTTTACATCTAACTAAGATCTCTTTGGCAAAAACATCAAAATTAATGACAGATTTCTTGAGCTATTTTAGATTAATTCTGACTACTTTGAGGGAGCTACAGTGTCTCAAAAAGGATAAACAGTACTATTGCTGCTTTTTTCTCGTTTTTCAGGCAAAGGTATTTTAAGGGAGTGTGCCAGCCGAACTGAAGCACTAAATAGTTCTACAACCACCTCTGCTGAAAATGCATGGTGGGGGTTTTAAACCCTGATGAACAAATGTTTCATTTGTTTACACGCTGTTAGCAATGTCTAATCAGACGCTAAGCTAATTATGAAAATCAGAGTCGAGAGTGATGATCATTAGCATGTGTTATAGAGGTGCAGAAATATGATGAATTCTTCTGACTCAGTGACTGTCATTTCCCCCCCATGACGCATCCCCAGCTTCCCGTATGTACTGTCAGGCGACGTAGCGTTAACCCTATTATTTGGTTGATTTATTTCTCATGTTGTGTCCTCCCTCTGTGACTCTACTGAGCCTATAATTACTGCCCCCCGTCACCCGTGCTAACACGTCTCCACTCATTTTCAATAATTCTCTGTTTATCATTTTATTTTGTTTGGCGAGACCGTTTGTTTTTACGTCATTGACAGGCAGGCAGAGCCCAACAAATAGAGCTGTTTTGTCGCGTGGACCTCGTAACCGTCAGATTTATGACGCATCCCAAGGGTGGGAAACCATGTTACTGGGAAAACAGTTTGTTGTATTGTTGTTTTAATTATTTCTATTGCTGTAGACAACTGGAAGGAAAATAAGAAACAGATCCTATGGGGTTTGAGAACAAAAGAGAAACTTCACCGTTGATTTATGTATTTCTCTCGTTGGTCCGTCATGTCCTTTTTCTCCATGTCCAAGCCTTGATCAGACCACAGCTCGGTTTGAGTTTTTAGGATCAGATTTGACGTGTCTCGCTTCTAACAACAAACAGTATGTTTTTCAGTTGTAAGCTGTACATTTGGCGTAAGGCTGTGTGGTTCTACAGTTGAATTACTGATTAAAAATCAGAGTAACAATTGTATTTGCAGAAGCTCGTCTTACTCGGACACCGTTCTCTTCCAACAAATAGTTGAGAGTGGTTTCTAATTGTTTTGGCTTTAAACTTCGTTCTTGTTGCTGTTTCACAATTGTCCCACCAATTCCTTGTTTTAACCGTTTCCACGGATGGAGAAGACCTGACTGTGCATTGGATCCATCAGTGTTGTGTTGACTCTGTGATTTGCTCAAGTGTGTGTCTAGAGAACCATGCAAATCAAATCACTTATGGGTCCTTCTCCAACAATGCAGAGAGAAAGATAGAAAAATAATAGAAGGATAATAACACAACAAATCCACAATTAGTAACGATAACTTGGCTATAAACACAGGGTACCAGTACAGAGTCTATGATAACTTGGCTATATACACAGGGTACCAGTACAGAGTCTATGATAACTTGGCTATATACACGGGGTACCAGTACAGAGTCGATGATAACTTGGCTATATACACGGGGTACCAGTACCGAGTCTATGATAACTTGGCTATATACACGGGGTACCAGTACCGAGTCTATGATAACTTGGCTATATACACAGGGTACCAGTACAGAGTCTATGATAACTTGGCTATATACACAGGGTACCAGTACAGAGTCTATGATAACTTGGCTATATACACGGGGTACCAGTACCGAGTCTATGATAACTTGGCTATATACACAGGGTACCAGTACAGAGTCTATGATAACTTGGCTATATACACAGGGTACCAGTACCGAGTCTATGATAACTTGGCTATATACACAGGGTACCAGTACAGAGTCGATGATAACTTGGCCATATACACAGGGTACCTGTACAGAGTCTATGATAACTTGGCTATATACACGGGGTACCAGTACAGAGTCTATGATAACTTGGCTATTTACATGGGGTACCAGTACAGAGTCTATGATAACTTGGCTATATACACAGGGTACCAGTACCGAGTCTATGATAACTTGACTATATACACAGGGTACCAGTACCGAGTCTATGATAACTTGGCTATATACACAGGGTACCAGTACAGAGTCTATGATAACTTGGCTATATACACGGGGTACCAGTACCGAGTCTATGATAACTTGGCTATATACACAGGGTACCAGTACATAGTCGATGATAACTTGGCTATATACACAGGGTACCAGTACCGAGTGTATGATAACTTGGCTATATACACGGGGTACCAGTACAGAGTCTATGACAACCTGGCTATATACACGGGGTACCAGTACAGAGTCTATGATAACTTGGCTATATACACAGGGTACCAGTACAGAGTCTATGATAACTTGGCTATATACACGGGGTACCAGTACAGAGTCTATGATAACTTGGCTATATACACAGGGTACCAGTACAGAGTCTATGATAACTTGGCCATATACACAGGGTACCAGTACCGAGTCTATGATAACTTGGCTATATACACGGGGTACCAGTACAGAGTCTATGATAACTTGGCTATATACACGGGGTACCAGTACAGAGTCTATGATAACTTGGCTATATACACAGGGTACCAGTACCGAGTCTATGATAACTTGACTATATACACGGGGTACCAGTACAGAGTCTATGATAACTTGGCTATATACACGGGGTACCAGTACAGAGTCTATGATAACTTGGCTATATACACGGGGTACCAGTACAGAGTCTATGATAACTTGGCTATATACACGGGGTACCAGTACCGAGTCTATGATAACTTGTCTATATACACGGGGTACCAGTACCGAGTCTATGATAACTTGTCTATATACACAGGGATAGAATCACCTCCCCTACCTGATAGAATCACCTCCCCTAACTAATAGAATCACCTCCCCTAACTGATAGAATCACCTCCCCTACCTGATATTATCACCTCCCCTACCTGATAGAATCACCTCCCCTACCTGATAGAATCACCTCCCCTACCTGATAGAATCACCTCCCCTACCTGATAGAATCACCTCCCCTAACTGATAGAATCACCTCCCCTACCTGATATTATCACCTCCCCTACCTGATATAATAACTTCCCCTACCTGATAGAATCAACTCCCCTACCTGATAGAATCACCTCCCCTACCTGATAGAATCACCTCCCCTACCTGATAGAATCACCTCCCCTACCTGATAGAATCACCGCCCCTACCTGATATTATCACCGCCGTTACCTGATAGAATCACCTCCCCTACCTGATATAATAACTTCCCCTACCTGATAGAATCAACTCCCCTACCTGATAGAATCACCTCCCCTTCCTGATAGAATCACCTCCCCTACCTGATAGAATCACCTCCCCTACCTGATAGAATCACCTCCCCTACCTGATATTATCACCTCCCCTACCTGATATTATCACCTCCCCTAACTGATAGAATCACCTCCCCTACCTGATAGAATCACCTCCCCTAACTGATAGAATCACCTCCCCTACCTGATATAATCACCTCCCCTAACTGATCAAATCACCTCCCCTACCTGATAGAATATCCTCCCCTAACTGATAGAATCACCTCCCCTACCTGATATAATCACCTCCCCTAACTGATCAAATCACTTCCCCTACCTGATAGAATCACCTCCCCTACCTGATAGAATCACCTCCCCTACCTGATAGAATCACCTCCCCTGCCTCATATTATCATCTCTCCTACCTGATAGAATCACCTCCCCTACCTGATCGAATCACCTCCCCTACCTGATAGAATCACCTCCCTACCTGAGAGAATCACCTCCCCTAACTGATAGAATCACCTCCCCTAACTGATAGAATCACCTCCCCTACCTGATAGAATCAACTCCCCTACCTGATAGAATCAACCCTGCTACCTGATAGAATCACCTCCCCTACCTAATAGAATAACCTCCCCTACCTGATATTATCACCTCTCCTACCTGATAGAATCACCTCCCCTACCTGATAGAATCACCTCCCCTACCTGATAGAATATCCTCCCCTAACTGATAGAATCACCTCCCCTACCTGATATAATCACCTCCCCTACCTGATAGAATCACCTCCCCTACCTGATAGAATCACCTCCCCTACCTGATAGAATCACCTCCCCTACCTGATAGAATCACCTCCCCTACCTGATATTATCACCGCCGTTACCTGATAGAATCACCTCCCCTACCTGATAGAATATCCTCCCCTACCTGATATTATCACCTCCCCTACCTGATATAATATCTTCCCCTACCTGATAGAATCAACTCCCCTACCTGATAGAATCACCTCCCCTACCTGATAGAATATCCTCCCCTACCTGATATTATCACCTCCCCTACCTGATATAATATCTTCCCCTACCTGATAGAATCACCTCCCCTTCCTGATAGAATCACCTCCCCTACCTGATAGAATCACCTCCCCTACCTGATAGAATCATCTCCCCTACCTGATAGAATCACCTCCCCTAACTGATAGAATCACCTCCCCTACCTGATAAAATCACCTCCCCAACTGATAAAATCACCTCCCCTACCTAATAGATAACCTCCCCTACCTCATATTATCACCGCCCTTACCTAATAGAATCACCTCCCCTAACTGATAGAATCACCTCCCCTACCTGATATAATCACCTCCCTTACCTGATAGAATCACCTCCCCAACTGATAGAATCACCTCCATTAACTGATAGAATCACCTCCCCTACCTGATAGAATCACCTCCCCTACCTGATAGAATCACCTCCCCTAACTGATAGAATCACCTCCCCTACCTGATATAATCACCTCCCCTACTGGATAGAATCACCTCCCCTACCTGATAGAATCACCTCCCCTACCTGATAGAATCACTGCACCTACCTGATAGAATAACCGTCCCTACCTGATATTATCACCGCCCTTACCTGATAGAATCACCTCCCTTACCTGATATTATCACCTCCCCTACCTGATATTATCACCTCCCCTACCTGATAGAATCACCTCCCCTACCTGATAGAATATCCTCCCCTACCTGATAGAATCACCTCCCCTACCTGATAGAATCACCTCCCCTACCTGATAGAATCACCTCCCCTACCTGATAGAATCACCTCCCCTACCTGATATAATCACCTCCCCTAGCTGATAGAATCATCTCCCCTACCTGATATTATCACCTCCCCTACCTGATAGAATCAACTCCCCTACCTGATAGAATCACCTCCCCTACCTGATAGAATCAACTCCCCTACCTTATAGAATCACCTCCCCTACCTCATATTATCACCGCCCTTACCTAATAGAATCACCTCCCCTAACTGATAGAATCACCTCCCCTAACTGATAGAATCACCTCCCCTACCTGATAGAATCACCTCCCCTAACTGATAGAATCACCTCCATTAACTGATAGAATCACCTCCCCTACCTGATAGAATCACCTCCCCTACCTGATAGAATCACCTCCCCTAACTGATAGAATCACCTCCCCTACCTGATAGAATCACCTCCCCTACCTGATAGAATCACCTCCCCTACCTGATAGAATCACCTCCCCTAACTGATAGAATCACCTCCCCTACCTGATAGAATCACCTCCATTAACTGATAGAATCACCTCCCCTACCTGATAGAATCACCTCCCTTACCTGATAGAATCACCTCCCCTAACTGATAGAATCACCTCCATTAACTGATAGAATCACCTCCCCTACCTGATAGAATCACCTCCCCTACCTGATAGAATCACCTCCCCTAACTGATAGAATCACCTCCCCTACCTGATAGAATCACCTCCCCTACTGGATAGAATCACCTCCCCTACCTGATAGAATCACCTCCCCTACCTGATAGAATATCCTCCCCTACCTGATAGAATATCCTCCCCTACCTGATAGAATCGGTGCCCCTACCTGACAGAATCACCTCCCATACCTGATAGAATCACCTCCCCTACCTGATAGAATCACCTCCCCTACCTGATAGAATCACCGCCCCTACCTGATATTATCACCGCCCTTAGAATCAACTCCCCTAACTGATAGAATCACCGCCCCTACCTGATATTATCACCGCCCTTAGAATCAACTCCCCTACCTGATAGAATCACCTCCCCTAACTGATAGAATCACCTCCCCTACCTGATAGAATCACCTCCCCTACCTGATAGAATCACCTACACTACCTGATAGAATCACCTCCCCTACCTGATAGAATCACCTCCCCTACCTGATAGAATCACCTCCCCTACCTGATAGAATCACCTACACTACCTGATAGAATCACCTCCCCTACCTGATAGAATCACCTCCCCTAACTGATAGAATCACCGCCCCTACCTGATATTATCACCGCCCTTAGAATCAACTCCCCTACCTGATAGAATCACCTCCCCTACCTGATAGAATCACCTCCCCTACCTGATAGAATCACCTCCCCTACCTGATAGAATCACCTACACTACCTGATAGAATCACCTCCCCTACCTGATAGAATCACCTCCCCTACCTGATAGAATCACCTCCCCTAACTGATAGAATCACCTCCCCTACCTGATAGAATCACCTCCCCTACCTGATAGAATCACCTCCCCTACCTGATAGAATCACCTCCCCTACCTGATAGAATCACCTCCCCTACCTGATAGAATCAACTCCCCTACCTGATAGAATCACCTCCCCTACCTGATAGAATCAACTCCCCTACCTTATAGAATCACCTCCCCTGCCTCATATTATCACCGCCCTTACCTAATAGAATCACCTCCCCTAACTGATAGAATCACCTCCCCTACCTGATATAATCACCTCCCTTACCTGATAGAATCACCTCCCCAACTGATAGAATCACCTCCATTAACTGATAGAATCACCTCCCCTACCTGATAGAATCACCTCCCCTACCTGATATAATCACCTCCCTTACCTGATAGAATCACCTCCCCTGCCTCATATTATCACCGCCCTTACCTAATAGAATCACCTCCCCTAACTGATAGAATCACCTCCCCTACCTGATATAATCACCTCCCTTACCTGATAGAATCACCTCCCCAACTGATAGAATCACCTCCATTAACTGATAGAATCACCTCCCCTAACTGATAGAATCACCTCCCCTACCTGATAGAATCAACTCCCCTACCTGATAGAATCACCTCCCCTAACTGATAGAATCACCTCCCCTACCTGATATAATCACCTCCCCTACATGATAGAATCACCTCCCCTAACTGATAGAATCACCTCCCCTACTGGATAGAATCACCTCCCCTACCTGATAGAATCACCTCCCCTACCTGATAGAATCACTGCACCTACCTGATAGAATAACCGTCCCTACCTGATATTATCACCGCCCTTACCTGATAGAATGACCTCCCTTACCTGATATTATCACCTCCCCTACCTGATATTATCACCTCCCCTACCTGATAGAATCACCTCCCCTACCTGATAGAATATCCTCCCCTACCTGATAGAATCACCTCCCCTACCTGATAGAATCACCTCCCCTACCTGATAGAATCACCTCCCCTACCTGATAGAATCACCTCCCCTACCTGATATAATCACCTCCCTAGCTGATAGAATCATCTCCCCTACCTGATATTATCACCTCCCCTACCTGATAGAATCAACTCCCCTACCTGATAGAATCACCTCCCCTACCTGATAGAATCAACTCCCCTACCTTATAGAATCACCTCCCCTACCTGATAGAATCACCTCCCCTACCTGATAGAATCAACTCCCCTACCTTATAGAATCACCTCCCCTACCTGATAGAATCACCTCCCCTACCTGATAGAATCACCTCCCCTACCTGATAGAATCACCGCCCCTACCTGATAGAATCACCGCCCCTACCTGATATTATCACCGCCCTTAGAATCAACTCCCCTAACTGATAGAATCACCGCCCCAGCTGATATTATCACCGCCCTTAGAATCAACTCCCCTACCTGATAGAATCACCTCCCCTAACTGATAGAATCACCTCCCCTACCTGATATAATCACCTCCCCTACCTGATAGAATCACCTCCCCTACCTGATAGAATCACCTCCCCTACCTGATAGAATCACCTCCCCTAACTGATAGAATCACCTCCCCTACCTGATATTATCACCGCCCTTAGAATCAACTCCCCTACCTGATAGAATCACCTCCACTACCTGATAGAATCACCTCCCCTACCTGATAGAATCACCTCCCCTAACTGATAGAATCACCTCCCCTACCTGATAGAATCACCTCCCTACCTGATAGAATCACCTCCCTACCTGATAGAATCACCTCCCCTACCTGATAGAATCAACTCCCCTACCTGATAGAATCACCTCCCCTACCTGATAGAATCAACTCCCCTACCTTATAGAATCACCTCCCCTGCCTCATATTATCACCGCCCTTACCTAATAGAATCACCTCCCCTACCTGATAGAATCACCTCCCCTAACTGATAGAATCACCTCCCCTACCTGATAGAATCACCTCCCCTACCTGATAGAATCACCTCCCCTACCTGATAGAATCACCTCCCCTACCTGATAGAATCACCTCCCTACCTGATAGAATCAACTCCCCTACCTGATAGAATCACCTCCCCTACCTGATAGAATCAACTCCCCTACCTTATAGAATCACCTCCCCTGCCTCATATTATCACCGCCCTTACCTAATAGAATCACCTCCCCTACCTGATAGAATCACCTCCCCTACCTGATAGAATCAACTCCCCTACCTGATAGAATCACCTCCCCTACCTGATAGAATCACCTCCCCTACCTGATAGAATCACCTCCCCTAACTGATAGAATCACCTCCCCTACTGGATAGAATCACCTCCCCTACCTGATAGAATCACCTCCCCTACCTGATAGAATCACTGCACCTACCTGATAGAATAACCGTCCCTACCTGATATTATCACCGCCCTTACCTGATAGAATCACCTCCCTTACCTGATATTATCACCTCCCCTACCTGATATTATCACCTCCCCTACCTGATAGAATCACCTCCCCTACCTGATAGAATATCCTCCCCTACCTGATAGAATCACCTCCCCTACCTGATAGAATCACCTCCCCTACCTGATAGAATCACCTCCCCTACCTGATAGAATCACCTCCCCTACCTGATATAATCACCTCCCCTAGCTGATAGAATCATCTCCCCTACCTGATATTATCACCTCCCCTACCTGATAGAATCAACTCCCCTACCTGATAGAATCACCTCCCCTACCTGATAGAATCACCTCCCCTACCTAATAGAATCACCTCCCCTAACTGATAGAATCACCTCCCCTAACTGATAGAATCACCTCCCCTACCTGATATAATCACCTCCCTTACCTGATAGAATCACCTCCCCTACCTGATATAATCACCTCCCCTTACCTAATAGAATCACCTCCCCTACCTGATATAATCACCTCCCTTACCTGATAGAATCAACTCCCCTACATGATAGAATATCCTCCCCTAACTGATAGAATCACCTCCCCTACTGGATAGAATCACCTCCCCTACCTGATAGAATCACCTCCCCTAACTGATAGAATCACCTCCCCTACTGGATAGAATCACTGCACCTACCTGATAGAATAACCGTCCCTACCTGATATTATCACCGCCCTTACCTGATAGAATCACCTCCCTTACCTGATATTATCACCTCCATTACCTGATATTATCACCTCCCCTACCTGATAGAATCACTTCCCCTACCTGATAGAATATCCTCCCTACCTGATAGAATATCCTCCCCTACCTGATAGAATCGGTGCCCTTACCTGACAGAATCACCTCCCATACCTGATATAATCACCTCCCCTACCTGATAGAATCACCTCCCCTACCTGATAGAATCACCGCCCCTACCTGATATTATCACCGCCCTTAGAATCAACTCCCCTAACTGATAGAATCACCGCCCCTACCTGATATTATCACCGCCCTTAGAATCAACTCCCCTACCTGATAGAATCACCTCCCCTACCTGATAGAATCACCTCCCCTACCTGATAGAATCAACTCCCCTACCTGATAGAATCACCTCCCCTAACTGATAGAATCACCTCCCCTACCTGATAGAATCACCTCCCCTAACTGATAGAATCACCTCCCCTACCTGATAGAATCACCTCCCCTACCTGATAGAATCACCTCCCTACCTGATAGAATCACCTCCCCTACCTGATAGAATCAACTCCCCTACCTGATAGAATCACCTCCCCTACCTGATAGAATCAACTCCCCTACCTTATAGAATCACCTCCCTGCCTCATATTATCACCGCCCTTACCTAATAGAATCACCTCCCCTACCTGATAGAATCACCTCCCCTAACTGATAGAATCACCTCCCCTACCTGATAGAATCACCTCCCCTACCTGATAGAATCACCTCCCCTACCTGATAGAATCACCTCCCCTACCTGATAGAATCACCTCCCCTACCTGATAGAATCAACTCCCCTACCTGATAGAATCACCTCCCCTACCTGATAGAATCAACTCCCCTACCTTATAGAATCACCTCCCCTGCCTCATATTATCACCGCCCTTACCTAATAGAATCACCTCCCCTACCTGATAGAATCACCTCCCCTACCTGATAGAATCAACTCCCCTACCTGATAGAATCACCTCCCCTACCTGATAGAATCACCTCCCCTACCTGATAGAATCACCTCCCCTAACTGATAGAATCACCTCCCCTACTGGATAGAATCACCTCCCCTACCTGATAGAATCACCTCCCCTACCTGATAGAATCACTGCACCTACCTGATAGAATAACCGTCCCTACCTGATATTATCACCGCCCTTACCTGATAGAATCACCTCCCTTACCTGATATTATCACCTCCCCTACCTGATATTATCACCTCCCTACCTGATAGAATCACCTCCCCTACCTGATAGAATATCCTCCCCTACCTGATAGAATCACCTCCCCTACCTGATAGAATCACCTCCCCTACCTGATAGAATCACCTCCCCTACCTGATAGAATCACCTCCCCTACCTGATATAATCACCTCCCCTAGCTGATAGAATCATCTCCCTACCTGATATTATCACCTCCCTACCTGATAGAATCAACTCCCCTACCTGATAGAATCACCTCCCCTACCTGATAGAATCACCTCCCCTACCTAATAGAATCACCTCCCCTAACTGATAGAATCACCTCCCCTAACTGATAGAATCACCTCCCCTACCTGATATAATCACCTCCCTTACCTGATAGAATCACCTCCCCTACCTGATATAATCACCTCCCTTACCTAATAGAATCACCTCCCCTACCTGATATAATCACCTCCCTTACCTGATAGAATCAACTCCCCTACATGATAGAATCACCTCCCCTAACTGATAGAATCACCTCCCCTACTGGATAGAATCACCTCCCCTACCTGATAGAATCACCTCCCCTAACTGATAGAATCACCTCCCCTACTGGATAGAATCACTGCACCTACCTGATAGAATAACCGTCCCTACCTGATATTATCACCGCCCTTACCTGATAGAATCACCTCCCTTACCTGATATTATCACCTCCATTACCTGATATTATCACCTCCCCTACCTGATAGAATCACTTCCCCTACCTGATAGAATATCCTCCCCTACCTGATAGAATATCCTCCCCTACCTGATAGAATCGGTGCCCTTACCTGACAGAATCACCTCCCATACCTGATATAATCACCTCCCCTACCTGATAGAATCACCTCCCCTACCTGATAGAATCACCGCCCCTACCTGATATTATCACCGCCCTTAGAATCAACTCCCCTAACTGATAGAATCACCGCCCCTACCTGATATTATCACCGCCCTTAGAATCAACTCCCCTACCTGATAGAATCACCTCCCCTAACTGATAGAATCACCTCCCCTACCTGATAGAATCAACTCCCCTACCTGATAGAATCACCTCCCCTAACTGATAGAATCACCTCCCCTACCTGATATAATCACCTCCCCTACCTGATAGAATCACCTCCCCTAACTGATAGAATCAACTCCCCTACCTGATAGAATCACCTCCCCTACCTGATAGAATCAACTCCCCTACCTGATAGAATCACCTCCCCTAACTGATAGAATCACCTCCCCTACCTGATAGAATCACCTCCCCTAACTGATAGAATCACCTCCCCTACCTGATATTATCACCGCCCTTAGAATCAACTCCCCTACCTGATAGAATCACCTCCCCTACCTGATAGAATCACCTCCCCTACCTGATAGAATCACCTACACTACCTGATAGAATCACCTCCCCTACCTGATAGAATCACCTCCCCTAACTGATAGAATCACCGCCCCTACCTGATATTATCACCGCCCTTAGAATCAACTCCCCTACCTGATAGAATCACCTCCCCTACCTGATAGAATCACCTCCCCTACCTGATAGAATCACCTCCCCTACCTGATAGAATCAACTCCCCTACCTGATAGAATCACCTCCCCTACCTGATAGAATCACCTCCCCTACCTGATAGAATCAACTCCCCTACCTGATAGAATCACCTCCCCTACCTGATAGAATCAACTCCCCTACCTAATAGAATCACCTCCCCTAACTGATAGAATCACCTCCCCTAACTGATAGAATCACCTCCCCTACCTGATATAATCACCTCCCCTACCTGATAGAATCACCTCCCCTAACTGATAGAATCACCTCCCCTACTGGATAGAATCACCTCCCCTACCTGATAGAATCACCTCCCCTACCTGATAGAATCACTGCACCTACCTGATAGAATAACCGTCCCTACCTGATATTATCACCGCCCTTACCTGATAGAATCACCTCCCTTACCTGATATTATCACCTCCCCTACCTGATATTATCACCTCCCCTACCTGATAGAATCACCTCCCCTACCTGATAGAATATCCTCCCCTACCTGATAGAATATCCTCCCCTACCTGATAGAATCGGTGCCCCTACCTGACAGAATCACCTCCCATACCTGATAGAATCACCTCCCCTACATGATAGAATCACCTCCCCTAACTGATAGAATCACCTCCCCTACTGGATAGAATCACCTCCCCTACCTGATAGAATCACCTCCCCTACCTGATAGAATCACTGCACCTACCTGATAGAATAACCGTCCCTACCTGATATTATCACCGCCCTTACCTGATAGAATCACCTCCCTTACCTGATAGAATCACCTCCCCTACCTGATAGAATCACCTCCCCTACCTGATAGAATATCCTCCCCTACCTGATAGAATATCCTCCCCTACCTGATAGAATCGGTGCCCCTACCTGACAGAATCACCTCCCATACCTGATAGAATCACCTCCCCTACCTGATAGAATCACCTCCCCTACCTGATAGAATCACCGCCCCTGCCTGATATTATCACCACCCTTAGAATCAACTCCCCTAACTGATAGAATCACCGCCCCTACCTGATATTATCACCACCCTTAGAATCAACTCCCCTACCTGATAGAATCACCTCCCCTAACTGATAGAATCACCTCCCCTACCTGATAGAATCACCTCCCCTACCTGATAGAATCACCTACACTACCTGATAGAATCACCTCCCCTACCTGATAGAATCACCTACACTACCTGATAGAATCAACTCCCCTACCTGATAGAATCACCTCCCCTAACTGATAGAATCACCTCCCCTACCTGATAGAATCAACTCCCCTACCTGATAGAATCACCTCCCCTAACTGATAGAATCACCTCCCCTACCTGATAGAATCAACTCCCCTACATGATAGAATCACCTCCCCTAACTGATAGAATCACCTCCCCTACTGGATAGAATCACCTCCCCTACCTGATAGAATCACCTCCCCTACCTGATAGAATCACTGCACCTACCTGATAGAATAACCGTCCCTACCTGATATTATCACCGCCCTTACCTGATAGAATCACCTCCCTTACCTGATATTATCACCTCCCCTACCTGATATTATCACCTCCCCTACCTGATAGAATCACCTCCCCTACCTGATAGAATATCCTCCCCTACCTGATAGAATATCCTCCCCTACCTGATAGAATCGGTGCCCCTACCTGACAGAATCACCTCCCATACCTGATAGAATCACCTCCCCTACCTGATAGAATCACCTCCCCTACCTGATAGAATCACCG
This sequence comes from Coregonus clupeaformis, assembly GCF_020615455.1. Taxonomy (NCBI): domain Eukaryota; kingdom Metazoa; phylum Chordata; class Actinopteri; order Salmoniformes; family Salmonidae; genus Coregonus; species Coregonus clupeaformis. The sequence continues at coordinate 8,601,687 of NC_059206.1, forward strand.
CCCCTACCTGATATTATCACCGCCCTTAGAATCAACTCCCCTAACTGATAGAATCACGGCCCCTACCTGATATTATCACCGCCCTTAGAATCAACTCCCCTACCTGATAGAATCACCTCCCCTACCTGATAGAATCACCTCCCCTACCTGATAGAATCACCTCCCCTACCTGATAGAATCACCTACACTACCTGATAGAATCACCTCCCCTACCTGATAGAATCACCTCCCCTACCTGATAGAATCACCTACACTACCTGATAGAATCACCTCCCCTACCTGATAGAATCACCTCCCCTACCTGATAGATTCACCTCCCCTACCTGATAGAATCACCTCCCCTAACTGATAGAATCACCTCCCCTACCTGATAGAATCACCTCCCCTACCTGATATTATCACCGCCCTTAGAATCAACTCCCCTACCTGATAGAATCACCTCCCCTACCTGATAGAATCACCTCCCCTAACTGATAGAATCACCTCCCCTACCTGATATTATCACCGCCCTTAGAATCAACTCCCCTACCTGATAGAATCACCTCCCCTACCTGATAGAATCACCTCCCCTACCTGATAGAATCACCTCCCTACCTGATAGAATCACCTCCCCTAACTGATAGAATCACCTCCCCTACCTGATAGAATCACCTCCCCTACCTGATAGAATCACCTCCCTACCTGAGAGAATCACCTCCCCTACCTGATAGAATCACCGCCCCTACCTGATAGAATCACCTCCCCTACCTGATAGAATCACCTCCCCTACCTGATAGAATCACCTATCAGTCCGATAGAATCACCTCCCCTACCTGATAGAATCACCTCCCCTACCTGATAGAATCACCTCCCCTACCTGATAGAATAGCCTATCAGTCCGATAGAATCACCTCCCCTACCTGATAGAATCACCTCCCCTACCTGATAGAATCACCTCCCCTACCTGATAGAATCACCGCCACTACCTGATAGAATCACCTCCCCTACCTGATAGAATCACCTCCCCTACATGATAGAATCACCTCCCCTACCTGATAGAATCACCTCCCCTACCTGATAGAATCACCTCCCCTACCTGGAATCACCTCCCCTACCTGATAGAATCACCGCCACTACCTGATAGAATCACCTCCCCTACCTGATAGAATCACCTCCCCTACATGATAGAATCACCTCCCCTACCTGATAGAATCACCTCCCCTACCTGATAGAATCACCTCCCCTACCTGGAATCACCTCCCCTACCTGATAGAATCACCTATCAGTCCGATAGAATCACCTCCCCTACCTGATAGAATCACCTCCCCTACCTGATAGAATCACCTCCCCTACCTGATAGAATCACCGCCACTACCTGATAGAATCACCTCCCCTACCTAATAGAATCACCTCCCCTACATGATAGAATCACCGCCACTACCTGATAGAATCACCTCCCCTACCTGATAGAATCACCTCCCCTAACTGATAGAATCACCTCCCCTAACTGATAGAATCACCTCCCCTACCTGATAGAATCACCTCCCCTAACTGATAGAATATCCTCCCCTACCTGATAGAATCACCTCCCCTAACTGATAGAATCACCTCCCCTAACTGATAGAATCACCTCCCCTAACTGATAGAATCACCTCCCCTACCTGATAGAATCACCTCCCCTAACTGATAGAATCACCTCCCCTACCTGATAGAATATCCTCCCCTACCTGATAGAATCACCTCCCCTACATGATAGAATCACCTCCCCTACCTGATATTATCACCTCCCCTACCTGATAGAATCACCTCCCCTACCTGATAGAATATCCTCCCCTACCTGATAGAATCACCTCCCCTACCTGATAGAATCACCTCCCCTACCTGATAGAATCACCGCCACTACCTGATAGAATCACCTCCCCTACCTAATAGAATCACCTCCCCTACATGATAGAATCACCTCCCCTAACTGATAGAATCACCTCCCCTACCTGATAGAATCACCTCCCTACCTGATATTATCACCTCCCCTACCTGATAGAATCACCTCCCCTACCTGATAGAATCACCTCCCTACCGGATAGAATCACCTCCCCTACCTGATAGAATATCCTCCCCTACCTGATAGAATCACCTCCCCTACCTGATAGAATCACCTCCCCTACCTGATAGAATCACCTATCAGTCCGATAGAATTACCTCCCCTAACTGATAGAATCACCTCCCCTACCTGATATTATCACCTCCCCTACCTGATAGATTCACCTCCCCTACCTGATAGAATATCCTCCCCTACCTGATAGAATCACCTCCCCTACCTGATAGAATCACCTCCCCTACCTGATAGAATCACCTCCCCTACCTGATAGAATCACCTATCAGTCCGATAGAATCACCTCCCCTAACTGATAGAATCACCGCCCCTACCTGATAGAATCACCTCCCCTACCTGATAGATTCACCTCCCTACCTGATAGAATCACCTCCCCTAACTGATAGAATCACCTCCCTAACTGATAGAATCACCTCCCTAACTGATAGAATCACCTCCCCTACCTGATAGAATCACCTCCCCTAACTGATAGAATCACCTCCCTACCTGATAGAATATCCTCCCCTACCTGATAGAATCACCTCCCCTACATGATAGAATCACCTCCCCTACCTGATATTATCACCTCCCCTACCTGATAGAATCACCTCCCCTACCTGATAGAATATCCTCCCTACCTGATAGAATCACCTCCCCTACCTGATAGAATCACCTCCCCTACCTGATAGAATCACCGCCACTACCTGATAGAATCACCTCCCCTACCTAATAGAATCACCTCCCCTACATGATAGAATCACCTCCCCTAACTGATAGAATCACCTCCCCTACCTGATAGAATCACCTCCCCTACCTGATATTATCACCTCCCCTACCTGATAGAATCACCTCCCCTACCTGATAGAATCACCTCCCCTACCTGATAGAATCACCTCCCCTACCTGATAGAATATCCTCCCCTACCTGATAGAATCACCTCCCCTACCTGATAGAATCACCTCCCCTACCTGATAGAATCACCTATCAGTCCGATAGAATTACCTCCCCTAACTGATAGAATCACCTCCCCTACCTGATATTATCACCTCCCCTACCTGATAGATTCACCTCCCCTACCTGATAGAATATCCTCCCCTACCTGATAGAATCACCTCCCCTACCTGATAGAATCACCTCCCCTACCTGATAGAATCACCTCCCCTACCTGATAGAATCACCTATCAGTCCGATAGAATCACCTCCCCTAACTGATAGAATCACCGCCCCTACCTGATAGAATCACCTCCCCTACCTGATAGATTCACCTCCCCTACCTGATAGATTCACCTCCCCAACCTGATAGAATCACCTCCCCTACCTGATAGAATCACCTCCCCAACCTGATAGAATCACCTCCCCTAACCGATAGAATCAAATACTGCGAGCGGATAATGTGGTTCATTTCATTTTCGACGCTTCAGAGAACAATTTGTCACTCTGGCAGTTGGTTTGAAAAGTTAATATTATGGAAGTGGGGGAGCATGTATGACGTGACGGGGGGGGGGGTTGGCGTGACACACCAGAGGGGGTAATATTGGTGCGCCGGGCCTGCGGCTGGACAGTCGGGGTCGGGCCGCCTGACTCCTGTCTGTGTCTCATTTGCAGGCGAGGTGCGTGTGACCAGAGCACTGTGATATTATGTCAGCTCTGCAGGCTCTGAGGGAAGGAGGGGAGGGGGGTGAAATCCCTCTTCTCTCTCTCTCTCTCTCTCTCTCTCACACACACACTCTCAATCATGGTTTCAGACACACAGGCAAATAGACACACACACATACACACACACATGCACAGTGAATCAGAGGACAGCAACTGCCTGCTCTGACAAGAAACGTGTTTGCCAGTCCGATTTGGCAGATCCTATTTTTTTCTCTCCCTGCTTTCTCCTTTAATCATTTTATTAGTGCCGTGGGCCTCTCCTGGGAGCCCGGCCGGCATTTAGCAGTCTGAGACGGCACACAGGACCCAGAGGGGTTGTCCAAGCCATGCCTGCTCTGAACCGCCAACATTATTAGCTTCTCTCCCTCTCTCATAGGAGCACCTCCCTCACTCCTTCTGCTCTCTCTCTCTCTCTCTCTCTCTCTCTCTCTCTCTCTCTCTCTCTTTCTCTCTCTATGCGTCTCTCGCTCTCTCTCTCTCTCTCGCTCTTGCTCTCTCTTTCTCTCTCTTTCTCTCTCTCAATGCATCTCTCTCTCTCTCTCTCTCTCTTTCTCTCTCTATGCGTCTCTCGCTCTCGCTCTCTCTATGTGTCTCTCTCTCTCTCTCTCTCTCGCTCTGTCTCTCTCTCTGTCTCTCTCTCTCTCTCTCTCTCTCTGTCTTTCTCTCTCTATCTGTCTCTCTCGCTGTCTCTCTTTCTCTCTCTCTGTCTCCTCTCAATTCAATTCAATTTTCAATTTCAATTTAAGGACTTTATTGGCATAGGAAACATATGTTAACATTGCCAAAGCAAGTGAAGTCGACAGTAAACAAAAGTGAAATAAACAATAAATATTAACAGTAGACATTACACTCAGAAGTTCCAAAAGAATAAAGACGTTTCAAATGTCATATTATGTACAGTTGAAGTTGGAAGTTTACATACACTTAGATTGGAGTCATTAAAACTCATTTTTCAACCACTCCACACATTTCTTGTTAACAAACTATAGTTTTGGCAAGTTGGTTAGGACATCTACTTTGTGCATGGCACAAGTAATTCTTCCAACAATTGTTTACAGACAGATTATTTCACTTATAATTCACTGTATCACAATTCCAGTGGGTCAGAAGTTTACATACACTAAGTTGACTGTGCCTTTAAACAGCTTGGAAAATTCCAGAAAATGATGTCATGGCTTTAGAAGCTTCTGATAGGCTAATTGACATAATTTGAGTCAATTGGAGTTGTACCTGAGGATGTATTTCAAGGCCTACCTTCAAACTCATTGCCTCTTTGCTTGACATCATGGGAAAATCAAAAGAAATCAGAAAAAAAATGGTAGACCTCCACAAGTCTGGTTCATCCTTGGGAGCAATTTCCAAACGCCTGAAGGTACCACGTTCATCTGTACAAACAATAGTACGCAAGTATAAACACCATGGGACCACGCAGCCGTCATACCGCTCAGGAAGGAGATGCGTTCTGTCTCCTAGAGATGAACGTACTTTGGTGCGAAAAGTGCAACTCAATCCCAGAACATCAGCAAAGGACCTTGTGAAGATGCTGGAGCAAACAGGTACAAAAGTATCTATATCCACAGTAAAATGAGTCCTATATCGACATAACTTGAAAGGCCGCTCAGCAAGGAAGAAGCCACTGCTCCAAAACCGCCATAAAAAAGCCAGACTACGGTTTGCAACTGCACATGGGGACAAAGATTGTACTTTTTGGCGAAATGTCCTCTGGTCTGATGAAACAAAAATAAAACAGTTTGGCCATAATGACCATCGTTATGTTTGGAGGAAAAAGGGGGAGCTTGCAAGCCAAAGAACACCATCCCAACCGTGAAGCATCATGCTGTGGGGGTGCTTTGCTGCAGGAGGGACTGGTGCACTTCACAAAATAGATGGCATCATGAGGAAGGAAAATTATGTGGATATATTGAAGCAACATCTCAAGACATCAGTCAGGAAGTTAAAGCTTGGTCGCAAATGGGTCTTCCAAATGGACAATGACCCCGAGCATACTTCCAAAGTTGTGGCAAAATGGCTTAAGGACAACAAAGTCAAGGTATTGGAGTGGCCATCACAAAGCCCTGACCTGAATCCTATAGAACATTTGTGGGCAGAACTGAAAAAGTGTTTGCGAGCAAGGAGGCCTACAAACCTGACTCAGTTACACCAGCACTTTCAGGAGGAATGGGCCAAAATTCACCCAACTTATTGTGGGAAGCTTGTGGAATGCTACCCGAAATGTTTGACCCAAGTTAAACAATTTAAAGGCAATGCTACCAAATACTAATTGAGTGTATGTAAACTTCTGACCCACTGGGAATGTAAAAGCTGAAATAAATCATTATCTCTACTATTATTCTGACATTTCACATTCTTAAAATAAAGTGGTGATCCTAACTGACCTAAGACAGGGAATTTTTACTAGGATTAAATGTCAGGAATTGTGAAAAACTGAGTTTAAATGTATTTGGCTAAGGTGTATGTAAACTTCCACTTCAACTGTATATTATACAGTGTTGTAACAATGTGCAAATAGTTAAAGTACAAATGGGAAAATAAATAAACATAAATATGGGTTGTATTTACAATGGTGTTTGTTCTTCATTGGTTGCCCTTTTCTTGTGGCAACAGGTCACAAATCTTGATGCTGTGATTGCACACTGTGGTTTTTCACCCAGTAGATATGGGAGTTCATCAAAATTGGGTTTGTTTTCGAATTCTTTGTGCATCTGTGTAATATGTGTCTCTAATGGTCATACATTTGGCAGGAGGTTAGGAAGTGCAGCTCAGTTTCGACGTCATTTTGTGGGCAGTGTGCACATAGCCTGTCTTCTCTTGAGAGCCAAATAGCTCTCTTGTTTAGGGCCAAATAGCATTCTAGCTCTTTTCTGGATTTTGATAGTTAGCGGGTATCGGCCTAATTCTGCTCTGCATGCATTATTTGGTTTTTCATTGTACGCAGGGGATATTTTTGCAGAATTCTGCATGCAGAGTCTCAATTTGGTGTTTGTCCCATTTTGTGAATTATTGGTTGGTGAGCAGACCCCAGACCTCACAACCATTTTTAAAAAAAAAATGTTTAATACTATTTTTCATACCCCCGTGGGAATCGAACCCACAACCCTGGCGTTGCAAACGCCATGCTCTACCAACTGAGCTACATCCCTGCCGGCCATTCCCTCCCCTACCCTAGACGACGCTGGGTCTCCCAGTCACGGCCGGCTACGACAGAGCCTGGATTCGAACCAGCTAGCACTGCGATGCAGTGCCTTAGACCACTGTGCCACTCGGGAAGTGAGTGAAGGGCAATGGGTTCTATAACTGATTCAAGTATTTTTAGCCAGATCCTAATTGGTATGTCGAATATTATGTTCCTTTTGATGGCATAGAAGGCTCTTCTTGCCTTGTCTCTCAGATCGTTCACAGCTTTGTGGAAGTTACCTGTGGCGCTGATGTTTAGGCCGTGGTATGTATAGTTTTTTGTGTGCTCTAGGGTAACGGTGTCTAGATGGAATTTGTATTTGTGGTCCTGGCAACTGGACCTTTTTTTGGAACACCATTATTTTAGTCTTACTGAGATTTACTGTCAGGGCCCAGGTCTGACAGAATCTGTGCAGAAGATATAGGTGCTGCTGTAGGCCCTCCTTGGTTGGTGACAGAAGCACCAGATCATCAGCAAACAGTAGACATTTGACTTCAGATTCTAGTAGGGTGAGGCCGGGTGCTGCATACTGTTCTAGTGCCCTCGCCAATTTGTTGATATATATGTTGAAGAGGGTAGGGCTTAAACTGCATCCCTGTGTCACCCCACGGCCCTGTGGAAAGAAATGTGTGTGTTTTTTGCTCATTTTAACTGCACACTTGTTGTTTGTACATGGATTTTATAATGTTGTATGTTATTTAGGCCGAGGTATGTATAGTTTTTTGTGTGCTTATGTTTTTGTGCGTATGTTTTTCTTCCAACACCACTTTCCATCAATTTCTATAGCAGACCCTCATGCCAAAATGAGTAAAAAGCTTTTTTGAAATCAACAAAGCATGAGAAGACTTTGCCTTTGTTTTGGTTTGTTTGTTTGTCAATTAGGGTGTGCAGGGTGAATACGTGGTCTGTTATTTGGTAAAAAGCCAATTTGACATTTGCTCAGTACATTGTTTTCACTGAGGAAATGTACGAGTCTGCTGTTAATGATAATGCAGAGTATTTTCCCAGGGTTGCTGTTGACGCATATCCCATGGTAGTTATTTGGGTCAAATTTGTCTCCACTTTTGTGGATTGGAGTGATCATTCCTTGGTTCCAAATATTGGGGAATATGCCAGAGCTAAGGATGATGTTAAAAAGTTTAAGTATAGCCAATTGGAATTTGTGGTCTGTATATTTTATCATTTCATTGAGGATACCATTAACACCACAGGCCTTTTTGGGTTGCAGGTTTTGTATTTTGTCCTGTAGTTCATTCAATGTAATTGGAAAATCCAGTGGGTTCTGGTAGTCTTTAATAGTTGATTCTAAGATTTGCATTTGATCATGTATATTTTTTTGCTGTTTGGTCTTTGTTATAGGGCCAAAAAGATTGGAGAAGTGGTTTACCCATACGTCTCCATTTGGATCGATAGCTCTTTGTGTTGTTGTTTGTTTAGTGTTTTCAAATTTTCCCAGAAGTGGTTAGAGTCTAAGGATTCTTCAATTACATTGAGCTGATTTCTGACATGCTGTTCCTTCTTTTTCTGTAGTGTATTTCTCTATTGTTTTAGTGATTCACCAAAGGAGCACCTTTCCTGCCTTATTCTCTCTGTGCTCTCTGTCCCTGGAGAGAATGATTGAGATGAGGAGGAGTCTGGGCTGCTTGATGTTTAGGAGGCAGAGAGCGGCCCGTCGTGTAACAGTAATTACTCCATTGATATTCCTTTCGCAATTACGCCACCGTAATTTGCATAAATCCCTGCTCCCTTTTTTTCCGTGGGACGAATGTCTGTAATCTCTTTTGGGTTCGTTCACAGCATATATTATGTATGGCACTGGGCTTTCTGTTTCCCTCTCTGCCTCTCTCTCCCTCTCCATCTCTCTCTCTCTCTCTCTCTCTCTCTCTCTCTCTGCCTCTCTCTCCCTCTCCATCTCTCTCTTTTCTCTCTCTCTCTCTCTCTCTCTCTCGCTCTCTCTCTCTCTCTCTCTCTCTCTCTCTCTCTCTCTCTCTTCTCTCTCGCTCTCTCTCTCTCTCTCTCTCTCTCTCGCTCTCTCTCTCTCTCTGTCTCTCTGCTTCTCTCTCCCTCTCCATCTCTCTCTCTCTCTCTCTCTCTCTCTCTCTCTCTCTCTCTCTCTCTCTCTCTCTCTCTCTCTCTCTCTCTCTCTCTCTGCTCTCTCTCTCTCTCTCTTTCTTTCTTTCTCTCTCTGCCCCTCTCCATCTCTCTCTCTCTCTCTCTCTCTCTCTCTCTCTCTCTCTCTCTCTCTCTCTCTCTCTCTCTCTTTCTCTCTCTGCCTCTCTCTCGCTCTGTCTCTTTCTCTCTCTCTCTCTCTCTCTCTCTCTCTCTCTCTCTCTGTCTCTCTATGCATCTCTCTCTCTCTCTCTCTCTCTCTCTCTCTCTCTCTCTCTCTCTCTGCCTCTCTCTCTTTCTCTCTCTGTGAGCGCACTTTGTCAATACACATGATTGAGATTGAACAGAGCTGACACCGGGCCTCCGCTGACAGGCATCACAGATACTTTTGTGATGTTTTAAACCTGTCAGGGCAGTGAAAGGGCTCGGGTTTTCTAGAAGGAATGGCAAGTATCAGAAGTTGGCAACCAACACCGTTCTCTCAAATGTTGTGATCGATATGGTGTAGTACATTATGGGCCCTCCTGTGCAGGCAGGTAGCCTAGCGGTAAAAGCGTTGGGTCAGAATCCGAAAGGTTACTGGTTCAAATACCAGAGCCGACAAGGTGAAGAATCTACCGATGTGCCCTTGAGCAAGGCACTTAACGCTAATTTGCTCCGTAAGACTATGGCTGACCCTGTAAAACAACACATTTCACTGCACCTATCCGGTGTATGTAACAATAAAACATATATTTTTTGGGGGGGGTGTCGTGTGTACACATGTAAATAAGCTGATTTGAATGTGTGAATGCTAATTTGGGAGTCTCCACACTTTGATAGTTAAGGTTACATTTGATATTTTATGAAATGTTGATAATTGGAATGTGGGTTTTTCCTTTTAGATTTTTTAACCCCTTCTCACGACATAAACAGTGATACGTTTGTCACTGTGTTGTTTCTTTTGTCCGGCTCCATCAATAAGCATCTGTCAGCCTGAGGCGTCTCATTGGTCACCGGGGAGAGTGCGGTGCTTCCGGGAATCGCCCCCCCCCCCCCTTCACTGAAACCAAATTGAAGGTAGTGTCGAGGCTTCTCCACTCCCCATTTCTCATCCCCTGATCTAATTTGCAATCTGGTAGTTTATTGTTCGCCGTTTTATTGTCACTCGAGTGGCTGGCGGGCAAATTCCATTCCCTCCCATGACTCTCTCAAAGATCATTAATGTTGTTAGCACCTTGGTATAGATGAGACAGGACCATCCCAATGAATCCTAATGGGAGGTTTGTTTGTGTGCTGTATGGGAGAATGGATTTTTGAATCACAGTGGAGTAGGATAGAGGGATTTGACAATCTACACATCAATCTTTCTGGCATGAATAGTTTTTCAATACTGTTTTTTTTAAAACTATTTTCCATAAATGTTTTATGGTTTACATACAGACATGCTTCACTCCTCATTTTGAACCATTGAATGTAATATCAGTCATATAATCTATCCTGTTGCCTATCAGTCATATAATCCTGTTTATTATCTATCCTGTTGCCTGTCAGTCATATAATCCAGTTTATTATCTATCCTGTTGCCTGTCAGTCATATAATCCAGTTTATTATCTATCCTGTTGCCTGTCAGTCATATAATCCTGTTTATTATCTATCCTGTTGCCTGTCAGTCATATAATCCTGTTTATTATCTATCCTGTTGCCTGTCAGTCATATAATCCTGTTTATTATCTATCCTGTTGCCTGTCAGTCATATAATCCTGTTTATTATCTATCCTGTTGCCTGTCAGTCATATAATCCTGTTTATTATCTATCCTGTTGACTATCAGTTATATAATCCTCATAACCAGTGAGTTCTGTGTGGGTAGCATTGATTCTATTGTCATTGTGTTACCAATACACTGTTAGGGTAAGCACGCTATGTGGGTGATAGCAATTGTGTGTGTGTGTGTATGCAGTGGCGGCTCCTGAAAAAATTCTCAGGGGGGGCAATTTTTCTGATGATTTAGGTGACCTACACACATTTTAAAAAAGATATATCCAGCAACAACATGAAGACAGGGGCAGCATATAAGTCAATACTGATATACACATTACTTGCTTCAAAAAGGCCTCATGGTTGAATTGGAAATATGTGCACCTGAGCATAATTCACAACAAGCAAGCAGGAGCTTTTGATAGAGGCTACTGAAAACATTGATGCAAGTTATTGGTAATAATAAATTTTTATAGACTTCCATATTCTGCCCTCTTGTATAGATTTGTGAAAATGAACAGTGATAGACATTTTGCCTGAAAACAGAATTTGAAAATAATTTATAGAAAAGGTAAACACAGCTATCTGTATGGCTTTGTAAAAATGAACAACCATATTCTGGCCAATTGTATAGATTTGTAAATATGAACAACCATATTCTGGCCAATTGTATAGATTTGTAAAAATGAACATGAACAGATTTTTTTTTATTTTTTACTTTTTTTAAAATGAAAAATAACTATTTTAAACAACATCAACTGTGAACTGATTTGGGCGTGTGTGTGTTAAAGAGACAGACAGGGAGGGACAAAGAGAGAGAGAGGCTACATTACTTGTACTGAAACTGTTCTAGCTTGCTGCATGATCAAATTCAGCTGATGCGCATAGCAATGCACGTAATGGGCA
>NC_059206.1:8618364-8640864 GCF_020615455.1 Coregonus clupeaformis
CCTCTCTCTCTCCTCTCTCTCTCTCTCTCTCTCTCTCTCCTCTCTCCCACTCTCCTCTCTCTCTCCCTCTCTCTCTCTCTCTCTCTCTCTCTCTCTCTCTCACTCTCTCTCCCCCCTCTCTCCTCTCTCCCATTTATCCCTCTCTCCACTCTCCCTCTCTCGCTTCCCCCTCTCTCATATCTCTCCACCCTCTCTCCTCTCTCTCAATTCAACTTCAATTTCAATTTAAGGGCTTTATTGGCATAGGAAACATATGTTAACATTGCCAAAGCAAGTGAAATAGATAATAAACAAAAGTGAAATAAACAATAAAAATTACACTCACAAAAGTTCCAAAATAATATAGACATTTCAAATGTCATATTATGTCTTTATATAGTGTTATAATGATGTGCAAATAGTTAAAGTACAAAAAGGAAAATAAATAAACATATATACAGTGAGGGAAAAAAGTATTTGATCCCCTGCTGATTTTGTACGTTTGCCCACTAACAAAGAAATTATCAGTCTGTAATTGTAATGGTAGGTTTATTTGAACAGTGAGAGACAGCATAACAACAAAAAAATCCAGAAAAACGCATGTCAAAAATGTTATAAATTGATTTGCATTTTAATGAGGGAAATAAGTATTTGACCCCCTCTCAATCAGAAAGATTTCTGGCTCCCAGGTGTCTTTTATACAGGTAACGAGCTGAGATTAGGAGCACACTCTTAAAGGGAGTGCTCCTAATCTCAGTTTGTTACCTGTATAAAAGACACCTGTCCACAGAAGCAATCAATCAGATTCCAAACTCTCCACCATGGCCAAGACCAAAGAGCTCTCCAAGGATGTCAGGGACAAAATTGTAGACCTACACAAGGCTGGAATGGGCTACAAGACCATCGCCAAGCAGCTTGGTGAGAAGGTGACAACAGTTGGTGCGATTATTCGCAAATGGAAGAAACACAAAATAACTGTCAATCTCCCTCGGCCTGGGGCTCCATGCAAGATCTCACCTCGTGGAGTTGCAATGATCATGAGAACGTTGAGGAATCAGCCCAGAACTACACGGGAGGATCTTGTCAATGATCCCAAGGCAGCTGGGACCATAGTCACCAAGAAAACAATTGGTAACACACTACGCCGTGGAGGACTGAAATCCTGCAGCGCCCGCAAGGACCCCCTGCTCAAGAAAGTACATATACAGGGCCGTCTGACGTTTGCCAATGAACATCTGAATGATTCAGAGGAGAACTAGGTGAAAGTGTTGTGGTCAGATGAGACCAAAATCGAGCTCTTTGGCATCAACTCAACTCGCCGTGTTTAGAGGAGGAGGAATGCTGCCTATGACCCCAAGAACACCATCCCCATCGTCAAAAACATGGAGGTGGAAACATTATGCTTTGGGGGTGTTTTTCTGCTAAGGGGATAGGACAACTTCACCACATCAAAGGGACGATGGACGGGGCCTCCTTCCCTCAGCCAGGGCATTGAAAATGGGTCGTGGATGGGTATTCCAGCATGACAATGACCCGAAACACACGGCCAAGGCAACAAAGGATTGTCTCAAGAAGAAGTACATTAAGGTCCTGGAGTGGCCTAGCCAGTCTCCAGACCTTAATCCCATAGGGAGGTGGATGGAGCTGAAGGTTTGAGTTGCCAAACGTCAGCCTCGAAAACCTTAATGACTTGGAGAAGATCTGCAAAGACGAGTGGAACAAAATCCCTCCTGAGATGTGTGCAAACCTGGTGGCCAACTACAAGAAACGTCTGACCTCTGTGATTGCCAACAAGGGTTTTGCCACCAAGTACTAAGTCATGTTTTGCAGCGGGGTCAAATACTTATTTCCCTCATTAAAATGCAAATCAATTTATTACATTTTTGAGATGCGTTTTTCTGGATTTTTTTGTTGTTATTCTGTCTCTCACTGTTCAAATAAACCTACCATTAAAATTATAGACTGATCATGTCTTTGTCAGTGGGCAAACGTACAAAATCAGCAGGGGATCAAATACTTTTTTCCCTCACTGTATGGGTTGTATTTACAATGGTGTTTGTTCTTCACTGGTTGCCCTTTTCTTGTGGCAACAGGTGCAGCTGTGATGGCACACTGTGGTATTTCACCACATATCTCTCTCTCTCCTCTCTCCCTCTCCCCATCTCTCTCTCTCTCTCTCTCCTCTCTCTCCCCATCTCTCCCTCTCCCTCACTCCCTCTCTCCGCCCCGCCCTCTCTCTCCCCCGCCCACTCTCTCTCCCTCTCTCTCTCACTCACTCATTCTCTCTCTCTCTCTAAAAAACCCAGTCATTTCTACTTAACAGTTTGTGATCCCCGTCAGAGCTACTAGTCCCTCTGGTAGAGGAGATCCCTGTCAGAGCTCACTGGGGCCCTAAACTGGATCCAGATGTGTTGGGCCAGGCAGACGGTGCCTCCATACATGCAGCGTGGGCCATGGGGCTCTGCCAAAGCTTACCAGCCAGGCCCCTGTCTCTACCACTCTCAGATCCCAGCCGCTCGCAGGACCACAGAAGCCTGTCCTGGAGAGAGAGACAGGGACCCCACTCTCTTGCTTTCTCGGTCTCTCTGATATGAGGAAATTCTAGCCGCATGTGTATCATTCCAGGGAATTCACCCAAGCCCTCACACATCATACGCGCAGAAACATGTGTAAGCAGTGCACTGCACACACTAAGTCACATACCACAGTTGTTGTGTGTAGTTACATGCCGTTATTTACACACTCACCTTAACATATCACACACATTCCCACATGAATGATGACTTTTAGCCAACAGAGAGATCCACATAATATGCTTATACACACACACTGTAGATTCAGATATAACAGTCACCCACACTGTGTATTAAACCATACACACTTTCACATTTAACTGTTACTACTCAAGACTGGGTCACCAGAGCATGACCCTAAACGGAAGAAGCAACGCCATAAAAGAGGGTGACGGTCATCTTTTATTAGGATGGTGGGCGTAAAGACTTAAGTGAAAACCCCAGGGTGGTTTGCGGCCCTTGTCGGAGCATGAGAGTGGGCACTGTACCCGGTGAGACACAGGGAGTATCCCAAATAGCACCCTATTCCCGATATACTGCATATACTTTTGGTGAAAGTAGTGCACTGTATAGGGAATAGGGTGCCATTTGGGATGCAACCACATGCACCCGCTCCAGAGAGAGACGTCCCCTTTGTTATTTCTGCTTGTGTTTGGCTTTCCCTACTTTTCATAATGCAGGATTACGGCCAGGCCAACCGACACTGAGGGAATTATATTCAACTCAAATCTTGGTTTCAAACCACCATTACCTTTGGAAACATTACCACTGCTGGAGTTTTTTTTCACTCCTGACTTGTGTGTGTGAAAGGGTGTTGGAGTGCTTCTGGCAAAGGTGGGAGGATTGGTATAAAGTTAATTCTGGCAGATGTTGAGTACTGTACTGGGAGAAAATCTGTTTCCAAACCCTAGATACATTTTTTTGTGTCATAGCGAAATCAAACATACATTTTGTTTAGCCCAGATTTGTAAAAATAAAAAAAGTTATAGATTCTTACTTAAGATAGATATGATATGATATGATAGATATGATATTTTCAACAACAATCAATACAATTTCATATATATGCTTAAGATTTTTATAAATTAGTGATAAGAAAATGATCAATAGTAAAGAAAAAAAAAACGGTCCTAAGAAAATCACCACTGCTTTGATTGACTATCGCCTATCAACAGTCTCGGAAAGACAGCCAGTGTCATCAGCAGCATGGGGTGTCCTGAGGGCAGGATGCAGGGACGCTCCCTCTCTGTGCTGACTGAAGGGAGGAGGGCAGAGTAGCACACCATTGATCTGTAAGGGCCAATCATGTGGTGATGGTGCCAGGTGGGACTGTGGTCAGTGAGGGTGGGTCGCTAACAGACACGAGCGCCGCAAGTCGTGATCTTTTCATTCCCACACAGAGGAGGCTCCCATGGGAAATAAAGCCTGCTCATCTCTCTTCACTCTTCCCCACTTTCTCTTCCCCCTCCACCTCTTTCCCTCCTCTCGTCCTCCTCTCGTCCTCTTCCTCCTCCTCCTCTCGTCCTCGTCCTCCTCCTCCTCCTCCTCCTCCTCCTCCTCCTCATCTCCTCCTCCTCCTCCTCCTCCTCCTCCTCCTCCTCCTCCTCCTCCTCCTCCTCCTCCTCCTCCTCTCCTCCTCTTTCTCCTCCTCCTCCTCCTCTTCTCCTCCTCTTTCTCCTCCCTTCTCTTTTAGCACACTTCATATTTGAAGTAGCTTCCCTATTTATGAATATAGAAGTGAACGGCCTGGTTGTATTTGTAGAACCTTGCCTTTGTGGTGTTTGTTTTTGGAGGGGTCTGGTTGGTTGTTTTTGGAGGGGTCTGGTTGGTTGTTTTTGGAGGGGTCTGGTTGGTTGTTTTTGGAGGGTTCTGGTTGGTTGTTGCCCTCCTCAACATGGAGGATGGCCCTGGCTTTGTTTGGTTAATGTGAGTTTGTATATTACCATTTTTACAGTATTTCACAGAACATTACACATTTCGGAGATCCACAATTCACCTTCTCTCTATAAAGCCCAGGTAACAGTGAGGACATCAATGCTCCAGGAGATACCTGTCACATGGGTTTTTATTTTTTTAGAGGACTGCTGGCAGGTTTACAATGGACGGGTGGGTGGAGGCAGCTTTAAGCAAAATGCTTGTCAGTCTTTAAGTAAATGCAGTCATGTAAAAATGGCAATTGCTGGTTAACCAAATAGTCCTTGGCGCTCAAGCAGAACACAGCCAAGTCAGAATGGTTTAGGAGGAAAAAGTAAGATCTTGTCTTTCTTGATATCTGATATGTGTTGTAGTCTATCGAAGGTTTGATTGCCCTCATTTTGTTGAGCAGCAGCACTAATCTTTTAAATGTTTTCAAACCTCCGGGGGGCGACTGGAGGACTGGAGACTTGTACAAATATTGAGTCACGCTTTTATTGTTATTACTATGATTCTGAGTTTTATTTTTTATTTTTTAAGCTCGCTATTTGTCTTGTTCACACTCTCTTGCAATGCTCGGTCAATAAGTGAAGTGTGTTAACATGTATAGTGATATCTACCTGGGCCAGTGGGAGGGACTGAGTCAGGACGGAGATGAAGGGGGCCATGTGTTGATGACGTCAGGGTTTAGAGTCTACCATAGATCCCCTCACTGCCCAGGTATCTCTGCTAATCCCTGTTGAGAGTTCGCATGGCCACATTCCAACCAACCCCACACTCAATTAAGCCTCCATGTTAAATCACACAAAGACAAAATGTGGCTTCTACATCTGCATTGCTTGCTGTTTAGGGTTATAGGCTGGGTTTCTGTATAAGCACCTTGTGACATCAGCTGATGTAAAAAGGGCTTTATAAATACATTTGATTTGATTTGTTGTGTGTGCTTCTTGCTCCGATGGCTGGAGAATCTATTACAACATTTCGTGTTGGAAATAACCATGGGGCTTTGACATGACAATATTTTCTCGCTGCAAGAGAGCAGGATACCCACAACAGTGCAACAGAACAGCTTGTGGGGACGCTTAGCTAGTGGCAAGAGAGGGTGTCTACTTCCATCAAAACACACACACACACAGATGCACAGACCTGTAGCCAAAGATCTAATTAGCCTCTACTGGCTGCTCCCGATGCTTTCACACTGAGTGGAGTGCCAGCCATGTCTCTCTCTCCGCTTGGTCTTGGGCTTCCCATTCTGAAGGAGGAAGAGCAGGCTGATGGAGAATACCAAATGCCGTGTTGTCATGACGACGTCATTCTATTCTCTTCTTTTCACAAAAATGAGTGGGAAAAATTACTGCCCTAAATCAAAATCAATTGTTCTGAAGCTCGTGGATGTTTCAAATCAAACAGCATTCCGTGTTTCCCTCGAACTCCCGAAGCCCATCACTTTTCCCTACAAAAGCCACGGAACCAGAGATCACATTAATTAAGCTCTAATTAGATGTGGGAAAAGCTAATTCAATCAAGCTCATTATCCCCAGCGCCGAGGTCAGAAACCAAGAGGCGTTTTTGGGAAACCAGGTTAGAGTGCTCCCCCTCGTCCATCACGCCCTAACTAACTCATTTACGGCGCAGTGTCGGCCCGTGGCGCATTATTAACGTGTCATAACCACTTACGGCTGATTCCCCAGAGTAAAGTGTGGACAGATATGGCCTTTATCGCGTTGGTTTGTGCTTCTGTGTCAGCCTCTTTTCTGAAATGATACATTACAGGGCCCTGTGTAATTGCGTTACAGAAGCAGACAGACTGTGGAAAAGACGGCAGTTTCAATTCAACTGTCATAACATGTTTTCACAATAGACTATGATGGCTTTGACGGCCAACCAAAACATGTAAAGGGGATTTTAGGTGTTCAGGTGTGGGGACGTCTATTGAAATGTTTATTAGGTACACCCATCCAGTACCGGGTCGGACCCCCTTATGCCTCCAGAACAGCCGGAATTCTCCGGGGCATGGATTCTACAAGTCAGAAACATTCCACATGGATGTTGGTACCAGGCTGGATGGGTCCATGGACTCATGCTGCTTACGCCAAATCCTGACTCAACAGGAACTGGGATTCATCGGACCAGGCAATGTTTTTCCACTCCTCAATTGTTCAGTGTTGGTGATCGCGTGCCCACTGGACCCGCTTCGTCTTGTTTTTAGCTGATAGGAGTGGAACCTGGTGTGGTCGTCTGATGCAAAAGCCCATCTGTGACAAGGATTGACAAGTTGTGCGCTCCGAGACGCCGTTCTGCACACCACTGTTGTATTGCGCCGTTATTTGTCTGTTTGTGGCCCTCCTGTTAGCGTGCACGATTCTTGCCATTCTCCTTCAAAACTCTCATCAACGAGCTGTTTTCGCCCACAGGACTTCCGCTGATTGGATGTTTTTTGTTTGTCGCACCATTCTCGGGAAACCCTAGACACTGTCGTTCGTGAAAAGCCCAGGAGGCCGGCTGTTTCTGAGATACTGGATCCGGAGCGCCTGGCACCGACGATCATACCACGCTCAGTCTCTTAGGTCACTCGTTTTGCCCATTCTAACGTTCAATCAAACAGTAACTGAATGCCTCGATGCCTGTCTGCCTGCTTTATATAGCAAGCCACGGCCACGTGACTCACTGTCTGTAGGAGCCATCCATTTTCATGAAAGGGGTGTTGTACCTAATAAACTGGCCAGTGAGTGTGTATATATATATATATATAAGCACAGGCACTGTCTTACTGTTTCTAAATGGACTACTTCCTAGGTTCCTAAATTCCACATTCAAAATGCAAAGAGCCTTTTAAGAGTTTTACGTTTGAAGTTGACGAACGGCGTCTCACAAAGGGCCTTTCGGAGGTGAATTTTCGCAGCTCGCGAGCCACTGTGACATCCTCACCTCGGCATCAATGAAAACGTCAAGGGCCTTTTCTTTTATTTGTCTACCCACCATGCTGATTGTCTGCTCTTCTATGGTGGTGTGGACTGTGAACCCACTGTGCTGATTGAATTAGACACAGGCTTGTCATCGCCTCCCAGCCTGCAGCTGGGCATCAGCCCTCTACTCTATCGAGCGTCTCTATTGGCTGATACAAAAGCGCTAACAGTTTACACACCAAATGAATAATAAGACCACGATGAAGATGAATCGTGTGTCTTTATGTCCAGGACTTAGCGGTTCTCATAAAGCGGTTGGGACCAAACTGCCTCGTATATCTCTCTGCATGAAGCGATGCAACTTTTTCGCATAGGGGACAAATGTGTCTCTTGTCGGACGCTTGGCCTCGCGTTGAAATAGGGAGCTAGCCTGTAGCTCATTTAAATGTCATTAAATATCACACAGTGTTAGTGACAAGGTAAATCAATGGAAAAAGCGATTGACTTTGAGAACAGTGTAGCACATTCACTGAAACATGGGAAATGCATGTAGTTGGGACTTTTGTGGTAACAAATATGGAATTTGGGATTTGTTAACAAAATAACGTTGATATAATGTAGAGTATGGGGACTTCAGTTACCGTCATGGCAAGCAGAGGACTTAGATCAGCTGTGTGAGAGGAAACATAAACAGGAAGGTTAGATCAACTCCTCCTCATTGAATGTGGGGCTAACAACAAAACATGGATCCTGTCAGTAGGGTGAAAATAGTGAGGCGGGGGTGACGGGGAGGAGGGGTCGCAGGTGAAAGGTTGTCCCCCCCCCGGGGGTTACGAGTGGAAGAGAGGCGATATTGGAAGGTGACCATTATGTGGCGAGTGACACCAGTCACTAGGCTGACGCAGCTTTGACACCAGTCACTAGGCTGACGCAGCTTTGACACCAGTCACTAGGCTGACGCAGCTTTGACACCTGTCACTAGGCTGACGCAGCTTTGACACCAGTCACTAGGCTGACGCAGCTTTGACACCAGTCACTAGGCTGACGCAGCTTTGACACCAGTCACTAGGCTGACGCAGCTTTGACACCAGTCACTAGGCTGACGCAGCTTTGACACCAGTCACTAGGCTGACGCAGCTTTGACACCAGTCACTAGGCTGACGCAGCTTTGACACCAGTCACTAGGCTGACGCAGCTTTGACAGGCACCTGGAGCAGGGGGGAGGGGCGGCGACTGGTCTGGCTCCCGGGGCAGTGTCATCTTAACAGGGGGGAGGGATCAGGGGAGTGAGATGCCTGGCCCGGGGACATGCAGTGCCCTCTGTGCTCCTTCCGAGCCACTCAGTCACACCAGTCACCCCCCACTGGTGCGACGCGGGGTGGGGACAAGTCCCCAGTCACTTCCCTATGTGAAATGCTCAGTGGGAGGGGGAGGAGGAGGGATGGCGGTTCGTTTCCCATATTGAAACCCATGTCTGCTGTAGGCTTATAAAAAGAGATGCCCTCATTTATTCTGGACGCTTTTAATGCCAGGGAGGCTACATGCTGTTTGGTTTGTGGCTGTGTGGCCTGTAGACGTGTATGTGTTTGCACAAGAGTGCGTGAGCACCTCCGTGTATTTGCACATGGGTGTGCGTGTAATGTTTACATATGCATGCATATGTGTGTGTGTGTGTGTGTGTGTGTGTGTGTGTGTGTGCGTGCGTGCGTGTTTGTGTGTGCACGCGCGCATGTGTACGTGTGTCCCTGTGTTTGAGTACCAAGGGGTATGTTTCCATTGCTGCCTGGGTAAAGCTGAAAAGCCATGCTACCTCCTCTTCCCTCATTCGTCATGCTGCAATAGAAAGCGCCGGGGCCAGAAGCATTATATAAACAGCTGCTTGCTCTGCAGTGCGGGAGAGACATGTCAGCTCCTGGACACACAAAGAGAAGCCCGCTGCCGCCTTTCAGGGAGTGTAAAATTGACTGCTGAATGCAGACGCTTTTAACTTTAGTTTTTCCTTCCGCCTGAAAGGGCTGACACGGTTGTCTGTTCAGCAGGGGTGGGTCCCCACTCATAAGCAGACACCAGGACCAGCCATGGGGGGGGGGGTTGTACATTTTAACACATAACACATTTTGTAATATCTTATACCATAGTTGTGGTTGGTGAATAGAAATGTGGTTGGTCTGTCAACAACCTCATTAAACTCACTCTGTTCCTGGTAAAGAGGAAGATGCAATTCAAAGGAACCTGTTTCACTCTCACTCTCTGTGTGTGAGTTTGTGTGAGTTTGTGTGAGTGAGAGAGAGACAGAGACAGAGATAAAGGATGAGCAATGTGAATCAGACTCCACTATTGCCAAATCCCCTGAAGCCAATGTACCGGTGGGGCCTGTACAGCCTTTGGAAGACAGGACTTGGCCAGGTAACATACCGGTGGGGCCTGTACAGCCTTTGGAAGACAGGACTTGGCCAGGTAACATTAAACAGAAAGGCTTAGATGAGAAAACCCCATCTTCAGATAAACAACAATATCACTATCATACATGCCTCAACAGGCATTTCAAACTATTATTGAATTGTTCTTTGCTGTAGTTTGTTTCAAGGGCTCTAACTTTATTTCTCTGTGTGTGTTTGATTGCATCGTCATAGCGATCATGGCTCCCCACCTTGTCACACGTTTTGCTTCTGTTTTTTTTTTCGGGGTGGCTTCCAGTTATTCTCCTTTGTTCAGCCCGTCGTCATGACAACTCAATTTCGGGGACTACTGTCTTACAACTCCTCGCGATGCAGCCTTTGTTTAATTATGAGGACAGAAAGAGAGACGTTACCACACACCTCCGCCACGCAAGCAGGGGAAGTAGGCAGTACATGGAAAACAAGTTGACGAGACAGCAGAATAGACTACAGGGAATTCAGTGTAGCAATAAACAGGTTCAGTACTATAGAGGTTCAGTACTATAGAGGTTCAGTACTATAGAGGTCCAGTGCTATAGAGGTTCAGTACTATAGAGGTTCAGTACTATAGAGGTTCAGTACTTTAGAGGTTCAGTACTATAGAGGTCCAGTACTATAGAGGTCCAGTACTATAGAGGTTCAGTACTTTAGAGGTTCAGTACTTTAGAGGTCCAGTACTATAGAGGTTCAGTACTATAGAGGTTCAGTACTATCGAGGTTCAGTACTTTAGAGGTTCAGTACTATAGAGGTTCAGTACTATAGAGGTTCAGTACTTTAGAGGTCCAGTACTATAGAGGTTCAGTACTATAGAGGTTCAGTACTATAGAGGTTCAGTACTATAGAGGTTCAGTACTTTAGAGGTCCAGTACTATAGAGGTTCAGTACTATAGAGGTTCAGTACTATAGAGGTTCAGTACTTTAGAGGTTCAGTACTATAGAGGTTCAGTACTATAGAGGTTCAGTACTTTAGAGGTCCAGTACTATAGAGGTTCAGTACTATAGAGGTTCAGTACTATAGAGGTTCAGTACTATAGAGGTTCAGTACTATAGAGGTCCAGTACTATAGAGGTTCAGTACTTTAGAGGTCCAGTACTATAGAGGTTCAGTACTATAGAGGTCCAGTACTATAGAGGTTCAGTACTATAGAGGTCCAGTACTATAGAGGTCCAGTACTATAGAGGTCCAGTACTATAGAGGTTCAGTACTATAGAGGTTCAGTACTTTAGAGGTCCAGTACTATAGAGGTTCAGTACTATAGAGGTTCAGTACTATAGAGGTCCAGTACTATAGAGGTCCAGTACTATATAGGTCCAGTACTATAGAGGTTCAGTACTATAGAGGTCCAGTACTATAGAGGTTCAGTACTATAGAGGTCCAGTACTATAGAGGTCCAGTACTATATAGGTCCAGTACTATAGAGGTTCAGTACTATAGAGGTCCAGTACTATAGAGGTTCAGTACTATAGAGGTTCAGTACTTTAGAGGTCCAGTACTATAGAGGTTCAGTACTATATAGGTTCAGTACTTTAGAGGTTCAGTACTTTAGAGGTTCAGTACTATAGAGGTCCAGTACTATAGAGGTTCAGTACTATAGAGGTCCAGTACTATATAGGTTCAGTACTATAGAGGTTCAGTACTATAGAGGTTCAGTACTTTAGAGGTTCAGTACTATAGAGGTTCAGTACTATAGAGGTTCAGTACTATAGAGGTTCAGTACTTTAGAGGTTCAGTACTATAGAGGTCCAGTACTATAGAGGTCCAGTACTATAGAGGTTCAGTACTTTAGAGGTCCAGTACTATAGAGGTTCAGTACTATAGAGGTTCAGTACTATAGAGGTTCAGTACTATAGAGGTCCAGTACTATATAGGTTCAGTACTATAGAGGTTCAGTACTATATAGGTTCAGTACTTTAGAGGTTCAGTACTATAGAGGTTCAGTACTATAGAGGTTCAGTACTATAGAGGTTCAGTACTATAGAGGTCCAGTACTATAGAGGTTCAGTACTATAGAGGTTCAGTACTATAGAGGTTCAGTACTATAGAGGTCCAGTACTATAGAGGTTCAGTACTATCGAGGTTCAGTACTATAGAGGTTCAGTACTTTAGAGGTCCAGTACTATAGAGGTCCAGTACTATAGAGGTTCAGTACTTTCGTCCCACCTAAATGTTATTTACAGGTATTCCAGACTGTTACTGCTGATCTGATAGTATAATTTATTTGTCAATCTGTCTTTCTTTCAGCCTGAAAATAGTTTGTGCTCAAACAACAAGAGGTTCAGTACTTTAGAGGTCCAGTACTATAGAGGTTCAGTACTATAGAGGTTCAGTACTATAGAGGTTCAGTACTATAGAGGTCCAGTACTATATAGGTTCAGTACTATAGAGGTTCAGTACTATATAGGTTCAGTACTTTAGAGGTTCAGTACTATAGAGGTTCAGTACTATAGAGGTTCAGTACTATAGAGGTTCAGTACTATAGAGGTCCAGTACTATAGAGGTTCAGTACTATAGAGGTTCAGTACTATAGAGGTTCAGTACTATAGAGGTCCAGTACTATAGAGGTTCAGTACTATCGAGGTTCAGTACTATAGAGGTTCAGTACTTTAGAGGTCCAGTACTATAGAGGTCCAGTACTATAGAGGTTCAGTACTTTCGTCCCACCTAAATGTTATTTACAGGTATTCCAGACTGTTACTGCTGATCTGATAGTATAATTTATTTGTCAATCTGTCTTTCTTTCAGCCTGAAAATAGTTTGTGCTCAAACAACAAGAGTAGAGGTGCTGCCTTAAAATATAAATTGATGTATTAGTAGGTGAGACGACGCTTGTCCATTATGCAAACATATTTAATGGATATAAACATTAAAACACGGATCATACAACCTGAGGCATTTTATCTGTGTCGTTATTCAACTTGTATTACATCTGAAGCTGAATATAGAGTCATATCGGTACCTGTACCGTCTGTATATAGCCTCATTATTGTTATTTTATTGTGATACTATTTTTCCTTTAGTTTAGCTAATTTTGCTAACTTACTTTTTAAAAACTCTGCATTGTTGGTTAAGGGCTCGTAAGTAAGCATTTCACAGTACGGTCTACACCTGTTGTATTTGGCGCATGTGACAAATAAAATGTGATTTGATTTTGATTTCATTTGATTTATCTAACCTTTTTAGTAAAACCACTTCACTCTCTAGGTCAGCAGATGTAAAAAAAAAAATCCAGCATTGCGTCTCAACGATGCAGTGTCCAGATGTCGAGACTCGTAACCATCTGTGGCCACAAGCACGTTGTAGTATTTGATTTCAACTTTCAATTATTGTTGTAGCTCGCCTGGGAGAACACCTGCAGACCGTTTCAGCTGTAGGAGATCACGTCAGCAGTCCACTATGGACAGATTCATACTTGAATACCAGGGATGCGTCTCAAATGGCACCCTATATAGTGCACTACTTTGACCAGAGTCCTATGGGCCCTGGTCAGACGTAGTGCACTATAAAGGGAATAGGGTGTCATTTAGGACGTAGCCCCAGTGTGCACTGTGTCATGGCACCCTTGTAGTTTTTCAGAGACATTTTGTGTGAGTTTGGGTGGTCCTCTGTAGCTCAGCTGGTAGAGCACGGCGCTTGTAACGCCAAGGTAGTGGGTTCGATCCCCGGGACCACCCATACACAAAAAAAATTTATGCACGCATGACTGTAAGTCGCTTTGGATAAAAGCGCATGCTAAATGGCATATTATTATTATTATATTATACATTTTAGTCATTTAGCGACTTACAGTTAGTGAGTGCATACATTTTTTCATACTGGCCCACCGTGGGAAACGAACCCACAACCCTGGTGTTGCAAGCGTCATGCTCTACCAACTGAGCTACAGAGACCTGCGCTGAGTGCAGAGGACCAGACCTGGTCATGGTAGCCACAGACACAGATTGTTCTAAATCGAGTCCCCTGCTTTAGGCCTCTCCTTTGCTACTAGTACCACTCTGTGTCTCAGTCGAAGGAGCATGGTGAGAGACGCACAATTCATTAGTCTCCAAACCAAGTCCAGGTCCGCTTGAATGATAATAACCCTGTTGCTTTCACACACCGCCGCCATGCCCTTTAAATACTCTGTGTGAGAGGAGCAGGGAGCAGGTCCTTTAAATACTCTGTGTGAGAGGAGCAGGGAGCAGGGAGCAGGTCCTTTAAATACTCTGTGTGAGAGGAGCAGGTAGCAGGTCCTTTAAATACTCTGTGTGAGAGGAGCAGGGAGCAGGGAGCAGGTCCTTTAAATACTCTGTGTGAGAGGAGCAGGTAGCAGGGAGCAGGTCATTTAAATACTCTGTGTGAGAGGGAGCAGAGAGCAGGTCATTTAAATACTCTGTGTGAGAGGAGCAGGGAGCAGGGAGCAGGTCCTTTAAATACTCTGTGTGAGAGGAGCAGGTAGCAGGTAGCAGGGAGCAGGTCATTTAAATACTCTGTGTGAGAGGGAGCAGAGAGCAGGTCATTTAAATACTCTGTGGGAGAGGAGCAGGGAGCAGGTCCTTTCAATACTTTGTGTGAGAGGAGCAGGGAGCAGGTCCTTTAAATACTTTGTGTGAGAGGAACAGGGAGCAGGTCCTTTAAATACTCTGTGTGAGAGGGGGCAGGGAGCAGGTCCTTTAAATACTCTGTGTGAGAGGGGGCAGGGAGCAGGCTGGTAGCCCAGAGGTTGGTGACAGTATTTTTGTGGGCCAGGGTGTTTTGTGTTGCCTGATAGAAGAGTTTAATTGCAGGACTCTCTCTCTCTCTTTCTCTCACGCTTTCTTCCTCTCTCTTTCTCTCTCACTCTCTCTTTCTCTCTCTCTCTCTCTCTCTCTCTCTCTCTCTCTCTCTCTCGCTTTCTCTTTCTTTCTCTCTCTCTCACTCTCTCTTTCTCTCTCACTCTCTCTTTCTCTCTCTCTCTCTCTCTTTCTCCCTCTCTCACTCTATTCTCTCTCACTCTCTCTCTTTATCTCTCTATCTCTTTATCTCTCTCTCTTTATCTCTGTTTGTCTTTATTTATTTTCTCTCCCTATACATCTCTGTTCCTCTCTCTCTCCTTCTCTGTCTCTCTCTTTCTTTCTCTCTCTCTTGTTCTCTCTGTCTCTCTTCCCCCAGGTCTGGTCCCCTGCTTGGTTACTATGGCAATGTCCGCACACTCTCTTTGTGCTTGGACATGTGGTGCCACTCTGTCAATAGGCATAACACCTGACAGTAAGCTCTGAGCTGGTGCTTACCCAATACTTCTCCTATGCCAACCACTCCAGTAGTATTCTCAGGCCTTTTGGCCTTTCCTCCACCTCCTCCTCCTCCTCCTCCCCCTCCCTCACTCCCTCCCTCCCTCCCTCTCTCATTCTCTCACTCTGCATGGTACTTAGCAGCAGTCTTTGTTCTGGGTGGTGTCCAAGAGAAGACGATCCAACCCTCCTCTCCTCCGTTCTCCTCCCTTCCCACGTCACTCTGTCTGCTCTCTAGGCTATTCAGCTCCATCTACTGTTTTCCATGATAAATCATCCGTCTGTGATTCAACTAGATTCATTTTATACACAATGTATTTTTATACCTGACCTGGGCTTCTATAGTGTCAAACAGAGTTAGTGATGGTTGACTAGGGCCTAAGTTTTGATAACTATTGTGTGTTTTTCTTTCATCATATAAGTATATTTTAAATATGGAGTACACACAGCATATTGTCGTCATGATTTTGGCTTTAATGTTTTGGTAAATCAGACGGTATATTTGAATAAGTAAGACAGGTACATAGATGATGTCTGCCTGTATCTTAAGAAGTCTTAAGCAAATCCAAGTCTAAAACCGTTTCCTGTTCCTTTGGGTTGTTACCACTTCAGCAGCATTGAAGATGTAATAGCACTTGCAGTATTAACACTGGGTCCCTGCAACTCACACACACACACACACACACACACACACACACACACACACACACCCTAAGGACAGGAATGTCTGGGTTCTAAGCAGTAGGATTCCCCCCCTCACACAGAGACCCTGCATGCAACGCCTCCATCACAGCCAAGATCTAATATCGCGCAACCTGCCAGCGCTGCCATGGCAACCCGCCTTTCCCACAATGCAATCTCTCTTTATTTAAGAACACCTGTCAGTATGGTTCGGTCGGTGCGAAAATAATCTTTTCCTGGGTCTTATCTTTTATGTGTTTTGTTTCTTTTGTCTGCTCATATCAATTCCATCTTTATTTGATGTGTAATCAGATGGTGATCTATTAGCCTGTTGTAGTGGTAGAATGCTAGCATTATGGGAACAGCTCTGTTTCTCTAAACACTTTCCTCAACCGCTATGGATATGAGCATTCGCCCAACAGTATGTCTAGAACGAAAGAATGCTAAATATTGTATGACATAAAATTCCCACTTCAGACTCACTTGACATCGGTTCTGTCCAACCCTCTCACCTGCGTCAACCCCTGTAATGCCCCTCCTCTCCCTCACATCCCTCACAGGGTGAGGAGTCCTCACTGTTGACTTGGCTGTAGTCCCTGGTAATGCCTCTCCATGTCAGGCCACCCAGCTCCCAGCTTCTGACCCCCTCCGTCTGACCCCCAAGTCACCTCAATAGAGGACAGAGGGGACCCCAAAAAGATGGAGTCATCCAAGAGACACCTCCACTCTGGGTTGAGAGGTTCTGTTAAAAGAAGACAGGTATAGAAAGGGTGGTGACAGTCTCGGGCAGTGACAGCCCCCCACCCGCCCCCCCACCCACCACCCCTACCTCTTGGTGTCACACAATAGTGACACCGCGAGAGCATTGAGCCCCGAGACTGGAGAATCTCGAGAGCCTGCTTCTGACTTTTCAAGCTTTGGCTGAGCAAACGTCGACGTCCCTCCCACTTTTTCTCAGCACCCTCCACAATAATCTCCAGATTACTCCTACTAATTAAAACTTGGACAACCAGCCCCCCCGAACCCCCCCCACCCTCGAGCCGCCACATCCCTAAAGAGGGAGAACAAACACGGAGGGAGCGGAACACACACAGGCAGTTTTTCTACCCCTCAGCTTCTCCTCTGCCCCTCTTATCCTTGTTAATCCAGTATCTTTTCCAGACGTGGTTAAGCTCTGGGCCATGTGGAACCTTAGGCCAGAGGGCTGGGGGGTCAAGGGGGAACCCGGAGAGAGGGGCACAGGGGGGGTCGGGAAAGGACCCAAGCCCCCTTTGGGTCCTCACTGAGAGTCAAACCACTGAGGGGTTTTCATTAGTGCACAGCTGGGGCACAAGCGTTCTGACCACCCTACAGATTAAGGGGACGTGAATGGGGGGCCGTTGATGCTAACTCTCACCCCCTCCACTCCCTTTTTCAAATACTCAAGGACACCACTTCAGAACCCCCCTCCATATTACTGTTTATTTTTGCTCTTAGGACTCTGGCTCTGGGACCGAGTTAGTGAGGTGTGGTGGGGTCAGTGGTAATTATAAACTCCCGAGCTGGTTCGTCTCTCTTTAGCCACCCGGAAGGCTTTGAGCGATGCCCTTTTCTGCCCCCCAGAGGACCCATGATGGGCTAGGTCGGTTCTGTGTACGGTAAACACAGGGTTAATAACGAGGGCTGCTTTATAAACCTTTGGTCTCCAGACTGATCTCTCTGTCGGATCTGGAATGTGGGGTAATAGGGACAGCAGGCGGCCATGCTAAGAAAGAGAGAGCATTTTGACAGTGTGTCGGTTTGATATTTCATTATTCCTCCTGCGCACTGTAGGCGTCCCCCCCCGTCTGTCCCCAAGGACAAACATTACCGTTGATCAGCACCGTGGACAGACGGACATAACATACAATGGCGTTGTCGTGTCTGTCAACAGACTGCGGGGATGCGAAGACTAACGAGGAACGTTGTTCCGGTGCACAGATCTTGTCGTCACTGATCATTGATACTACTATGGGACATTTGTCCCATAGTAGTATCTTTTCTAACACATCTGCCCCCCAGAACTTGATTGATCATCTGACCTAATTATGCAAGATTGTAGTTCTAGGTTAGTTCCAACAGTGAGATCAAGACCTGCAGCGATTACTGGAACAGGGACCATTGAAATACTAATAGGGTGTATAGAGAAGACAGGTGGTGGGGTAACATGCCTCCAAAACAGTTCCTGTGGCTCAATGCCCCTGTCAATTGTTTAAAAAATGTAATTATTAGGACAAAGCTTTAAATGAATTGCCTACTATGGTACACAGGAGGGTATGCATAGGTGCCACTAGTCAAGGAATACAACAAATACTGTACCAAAGAGTGAACACAACCGGATATTCCACACAGTTAATAACAAGTGTATTAGTAAATAATTATTAATTGTGAGCAACATGTACAGAAGCTGTAGTACTTCCTCTCTCTCTCTCTCTCTCTCCCTCTCCCTCTCCCTCTCTCTCTCTCTCTCTCTCTCCCTCTCCCTCTCTCTCTCTCTCTCTCTCTCTCTCTCTCTCTCTCTCTCTCTCTCTCTATCTCTCGCTCTGTCTTTCTCTCTCTCTCTCTCTCTCTCTCTCTCTGTCTCTCTCTCTCTCTCTCTCTCTCTCTGTCTCTCTCTCTCTCTCTCTCTCTCTCTCTCTCTCTCTCTCTCTCTCTCTATCTCTCTCTCTCTCTCTCTCTCTCTCTTTCTTTCTCTACTCTCTCTCTCTCTCTCTCTCTCTCTCTCTCTCTCTCTCTCTCTCTCTCTCTCTCTCTCTCTCTCTCTCTCTCTCTCTCTCTCTCCCTTTCTCTATCTCTCTCTCTCTCTCTCTCTCTCTCTCTCTCTCTCTCTCTCTCTCTCTCTCTCTCTCTCTCTCTCTTTCTCTCTCTCTCTCTCTCTCTCTCTCTCTCTCTCTCTCTCTCTCTCTCTCCCCCCCCCCCCCATCTCTCGCTCTGTCGTCTGTCTCTCGTCTCTCTCTCTCTCTCTCTCTCTCTCTCTCTCTCTCTCTCTCTCTCTCAATTCAATTCAATTTTTCAATTTAAGGGCTTTATTGGCATGGGAAACGTATGTTAACATTACCAAAGCAAGTGAAGTAGATAGGAAACAAAAGTGAAATAAACAATTAATAATATGCCATTTAGCAGACACTTTTATCCAAAGCGACTTAGTCATGCATGCATCAATTTTTACGTATGGGTGGTCCCGGGGATCGAACTCACTACCTTGGCGTTACAAGCGCCGTGCTCTACCAGCTGAGCTACAGAGGACCGTAACAGTAAACACTACACTCAGAAGTTCCAAAAGAATGAAGACATTTCAAATGTCATATTATGTCTATATACAGTGTTGTAACATTGTGCAAACAGTTAAAGTACAAATGGGAAAATAAATAAACATAAATATGGGTTGTATTTACAATGGTGTTTGTTATTCACTGGTTGCCCTTTTCTTGTGGCAACAGGTCACAAATATTGCTGCTGTGATGGCACACTGTGGTTTTTCACCCAGTAGAAAAGGGAGTTTATCAAAATTGGGTTTGTTTTCGAATTCTTTGTAGATCGCTGTAATCTGAGGGAAATATGTGTCTCTAATATGGTCATACATTTGGCAGAAGGTTAGGAAGTGCAGCTGTTTCCACCTCATTTTGTGGGCAGTGTGCACATAGCCTGTCTTCT
Organism: Coregonus clupeaformis; assembly: GCF_020615455.1. NCBI lineage: Eukaryota > Metazoa > Chordata > Actinopteri > Salmoniformes > Salmonidae > Coregonus > Coregonus clupeaformis. Next base: position 8,637,775 of record NC_059206.1, read on the forward strand.
CTTGAGAGCCAGGTCTGCCTACGGTGGCCTTTCTCAATAGCAAGGCTATGCTCACTGAGTCTGTACATAGTCAAAGCTTTCCTTAAGGTATTCTGCCACTGTGTACTCTCTGTTTAGAGCCAAATAGCATTCCCCTCTCTCCCTCTCGCTCTCTCTCGCTCTCTCTCTCTTTCTCTGTCTCTGTCTCTCTTTCTCTCTCTCTCTCCCCCTCCCTCTCTCTCTCTCTCAATTCAATTCAATTCAATAGACTTTATTGACATGGCAAGTTAAATTACTTACATAGTCAAAGTATACATATAACAAAAATGGTGGGACCAACAGCAATAATAATAATAGTAGTAGTGGAAATGGGATTACCATTAACAGCAATTACAACAACAATATTAATGAGAATAACAATACATTAAAGCAATAGTAGTCGACCAGTCTCAACATGACTGAGAAGACACATTACATGGTATGAAAGCCAAAACAAAACAGGAAATATTATTGACATTACATTACACTTTTCACTGGCTGTCCCTCAGGTTGTGGCAGGAGGACACATATTTGGCTGCCAAAACTGCACATTATGGCTTTTCACCCACTAAATATTTGATTTTTTCTTCATCTTTTATAGTTTCAAATTCTTTGTACTGAATGATAATTTTGGGAAAGAAATATTCTCTTAGGTCTGAATATTTGTCACAGTGTAATAGGAAATGCAGCTCTGTCTCTACCTCTCCCCGGGGGCAGAGTGAGCACAGCCTGTCCTCTCTGGGCAGCCAGGTTTGCCTGTGATGACCGGTCTCTATTTTTTATTTATTTTTTTATTTCACCTTTATTTAACCAGGTAAGCCAGTTGAGAACAGGTTCTCATTTACAACTGCGACCTGGCCAAGATAAAGCAAAGTAGTGCAATAAAAACAACACAGAGTTACATATGGGGTAAAAAAAACATAAAGTCAGAAATACAACAGAAAATATATATACAGTGTGTGCAAATGTAGCAAGTTATGGAGGTAAGGCAATAAATAGGCTATAGTGCAGAATAATTACAATAGTATTAACACTGGAATGCTAGATGTGCAAGAGATTATGTGCAAATAGAGATACTGGGGTGCAAAAGAGCAAAATAAATAACAATATAGGGATGAGGTAGTTGGGTGGGCTAATTTCAGATGGGCTGTGTACAGGTGCAGTGATCGGTAAGGTGCTCTGACAACTGATGCTTAAAGTTATTGAGGGAGATAAGAGTCTCCAGCTTCAGAGATTTTTGCAATTCGTTCCAGTCATTGGCAGCAGAGAACTGGAAGGAATGGCGGCCAAAGGAGGTGTTGGCTTTGGGAATGACCAGTGAGATATACCTGCTGGAGCGCAGACTACGGGTGGGTGCTGCTATGGTGACCAATGAGCTAAGATAAGGCGGGGATTTGCCTAGCAGTGATTTATAGATGGCCTGGAGCCAGTGGGTTTGACGACGAACATGTAGTGAGGACCAGCCAACAAGAGCGTACAGGTCACAGTGGTGGGTAGTGTATGGGGCTTTGGAGACAAAACGGATGGCACTGTGATAGACTACATCCAATTTGCTGAGTAGAGTGTTGGAGGCTATTTTGTCAATTACATCGCCGAAGTCAAGGATCGGTAGGATAGTCAGTTTTACGAGGGCATGTTTGGCAGCATGAGTGAAGGAGGCTTTATTGCGAAATAGGAAGCCGATTCTAGATTTAACTTTGGATTGGAGATTCTTTATGTGAGTCTGGAAGTTGAGTTTACAGTCTAACCAGACACCTAGGTATTTGTAGTTGTCCACATACTCTAGGTCAGACCCGTCGAGAGTGGTGATTCTAGTCGGGTGGGCGGGTGCCAGCAGCGTTCGATTGAAAAGCATGCATTTAGTTTTACTAGTGTTTAAGAGCAGTTGGAGGCTACTGAAGGATTGTTGTATGGCATTGAAGCTCGTTTGGAGGTTTGTTAACACAGTGTCCAATGAAGGGCCAGATGTATACAAAATGGTGTCGTCTGCGTAGAGGTGGATCTGAGAGTCACCAGCAGCAAGAGCGACATCATTGATATACACGGAGAAAAGTGTCGGCCCAAGAATTGAACCCTGTGGCACCCCATAGAGACTGCCATAGGTCCAGACAACAGGCCCTCCGATTTGACACACTGAACTCTATCTGAGAAGTAGTTGGTGAACCAGGCGAGGCAGTCATTTGAGAAACCAAGGCTATTTAGTCTGCCAATAAGAATGCGGTGGTTGACAGAGTCGAAAGCCTTGGCCAGGTCGATGAAGACGGCTGCACAGTACTGTCTATTATCAATCGCGGTTATAATATCGTTTAGGACCTATAGCCAGACTGTGCTCACTGAGTCTGTACCTAGTCATTGTTTTCCTCAGTTTTCTATCAGTCACAGTGGTCAGATAGTTTTCCACCATGTACTGTCTGTTTAGAGCCAAATAGCATTGAAGTTTACTTTGATTTTTTGTGGTGTCTTTCCAGTAAGTTATATATTTTTCTTTTTGCTTTGTAATGATTTGGGTTGGGCCAGATTTTCTGAGTGCTTTCCTGAGGCTCTATGATGTTGGTTTGGGTTAGTGAACTGAGCCTCAGAACCAGCTGGCTGAGGGGACTCTTCTCTTGATTCATCTCTTGACATTGTAGAGCTGTGTGATGAAATGTTACGGGGTCACTTGTTTTTAAATGGTTGTAAAATTTGATGGCTCTTTTTTCTATTCGAATAAGGATGGGGTATTGGCCCAATTCTGCTCTACATGCGTTATTTTGAGTTTTTCTTTGTACTTTGAGGTGTGTTCTAATAGAACTGTGTCAAAATATAATTTATATTTGTTATCCTGATTTCTGGACCTTTTTTGGAATATCAGTATATTTGTTTTTGTTTTATTAACAGTCAGAGCCCAAGTCTGACAGAACCTGTGCAGATGATCTAGATGCTGCTGTAACCCCTCCTTAGTGGGAGACAGTAGCACCAGGTCATCTGCGTACAGCAGACACTTGATTTCAGTGTTTTGTAGGGTGAGACCAGGTGCTGCCGATTCTTCTAATGTTTTTGCCAATTCATTAATGTAGATGTTAAATAGTGTTG